>NC_061111.1:75871012-75883908 GCF_002878395.1 Capsicum annuum
TTGGGAGTTGACAAATAAGTCGTATTTTGTTATCTTTCTGAAATTCTTTTATTCTTGGATGATGATTACTCTGTTGATATTTGAGGGTTATTTATGGAAACCCCGTTCATTTGTGTTGAACTGACTAAAAATGGCTCAAAGGTTTAGCTTGGGGCTACTCGTAGCCTCAAGCACCATGTGACGCTCCGGGACCTATTTTTAGGGCGTTACATATATGCTAGCCTAGTGCCCTGTGGCATTCAGACTCAAACACTCCAACTCTTATAGCAAACTTGGATTAGGGGATTGGCCGCTGAGTTAAGGGCGAACTCCAATGGATCATGGGGTTGTAGACTTATAGGGAGTACCACCTAACTCAGAAGTAATACAAAGAATTGAACTGCATTGACAAGAATGTTTTATGATTATCAAAGATTTGCCAATGTATTTTTAAACTATATCATGCATGATGTTTCATGGTTTTCTCTTATTTATTTTATATATATAAATACATTATTTTGGATTACTCTGTGTACCAGTACAATTGTATTGACCCTCTATATTTTAGGGTCTGAGGCTCAGTCTAGAGGTCCTGCTAAGCCGTAGAGTTCTTCAGACAGAAGTATGTAGTTGGTGAGCCTTCTTTGTTCTGAACGGCCTGTTTCTTTCTAGATACTTGTTACTTACTTTGCTTTAGGTCCACTGGGGGCCTTGTCCTAGATTCAGATAGTTTGTTAATTTCTTTTATAGAAGAGATTTTGCAGACTGAAAACAAATGATGTTTAGATATTGAGGGGTTTCCTTTGTATTGATAGTCCTAACTCAGGACATGACCATGATTTCGTAATGACTTATATTTCTGTATATTTTCTTTATTATTTGAATATTATGCATAATTACAAGATTTAGAAGAGCACCCGGGCCTTCATGGTTTGGGATGCCCATCAAGGATAGGGCCCCAGCTTGAGTCGTGATAGTTAGTCCTCGAGAACAAGGTGCCAAACCTTAAGCTAGTGGATCCCAGTCAGCCTCATCTTATCCTTCTTGTTATTTTTGGGGTCAAATTTACTAAGGTCAGTGCGAGGAGGGTAGGAATTGATATTTTGATTGTGGTCAGGTTGGTCATATAGAGAGGGAGTATCATTCATCGAGTGTTATTTTTGGGGCTTATAAGGTTATGATCTCTACTTCTTTAGCTCCTACACCAATGTGTGCTATTTCTAGCTCCAACACTGGTTAAAGTCATCTTTATGCTCTTGCCACCCGCCAGGATTCTGAGGTATCTCCTGATACTTACACTGGTATATTATAACTCCTCTCTCATGATTTATATTATCTACTTGATCTGTGGTCTACCCTTGATTATGTGACCTTTTATGTGGCTGTTCATTATGATTTTGGCCCCAAGTGTATTTTGATACTTTTTCTATGTATACACTGATGGGTGATTCTATTGAGTCTAGAAGAGTCTATAGGGATTGTATGGTATCTATTTGTGGTTGGGATAAATTGGTGTATCTAACTGAGTTGGATATGTTAGACTTAGATGTGATATTGGGGATGGATTGGCTCTATTCATGCTATGCTTACCTAGATTATCGAACATGTAGGGCCAGTTTCCAATTCCCAAATAAACCAGTGATTGAGTGATACGGGTGTTCTGTAGTACCTAAGGAAAGTTTTATCTTAGAGCCATGAAGTTGATTTCGAAGGGGTGTCTATACAATCTAGTTCAGGTTAAAGATTTTAGTTTTGAAGTTCCCTCTTTACAATCTATCCCCGTGGTTTGCAAACTTCCTAAAGTATTTCCTAACGTTCTTCTTGGTATTTCTCCCAATAGGGAAATAGTTTTTAAAATTGATCTTCTATTGGATACTCATCCTATCTTTATCTCTCCATACAGAATGGCTTTAACTGAGTTGAAAGAACTTAAAGAGTAGTTAAAAGATCTTCTTGATAAGAGCCTCATCTATCCTAGTATGTCCCCATTAGGTGCTCTCGTACTCTTCGTGCTTAAGAAAAATTGATCTCTTTGGATGTATATAGACTATTGACAGTTGAATAAGGTAATGGTGAAGAATAAGTATCTTTCTCCTAGGATAGGTGATCTCTTTGACCAACTTCAGGGTGCTAAGTACTTTTCTATCTTTGGTTGGGTTATCATCATTTAAAGATTAGGGAGGTGAATATCCCTAAGACTATTTTTTGAGCCCGATATGGTCATTATGAGTTTTTGGTAATGTCATTTGGGTTGACTAATGCTCCGGCAACATTTATGGACTTGATGAGCTAGGTATTAATACAGTTCTTGGATTTGTTTGTGATCATGTTTATTAATGATATCTTGGTGTATTCTAAGAGTAAGGAGGATCATTCTAATTACCTCCGAGTAATGTTGAAGACTCTTAAGGATCAGCTATTGTATGTTAATTTTTTAAAGTATGAGTTTTTGTTGAATGTTGTGACCTTTATGGGTCATGTTGTTTTCAATGAGGGGTTTATAGTAGACCCATTGAAAATTTAGGTGGTTAGGAAGTAGCTTAAACCCACGACTCCAACTAAAATTTGGAGCTTCTTGGATTTAGTTGGGTATTATAGGAGGTTTATAGAGCGTTTTGCTTTGATTACTGCCTCATTGCGTAAGTTGACTTAAAAAAAGGTGAAGTTTGTATGGTCTGACACTTATGAGGGTAGTTTTGAGAAGCTAAAGGATAAGTTGACTTCTGCTCTAGTTTTGATCCTGCCTGAGGGTACTGATAGTTTTGTTGTGTACTATGATGCATCCCGTATAGGACTAGGTTATGTCTTAATGCAACACGGTAAGGTTATAGCTTATACTTCTAGGTAACTAAAAGCTCATAAAAAGGATTATCGGGCCTTTGACGTAGAATTATTGGTTGTGGTTTTTTGTTTTGAAGAGTTGGCGTCACCACTTGTATGGAGTATATGTTGATATCTATTTAGACCATAAAGCTTGCAGTATGTGTTTACCCAGGAGGAATTGAATCTCAGGAAAAAGAGATAGCTTGAGTTGCTCAAGGATTATGATATGAGTCTTTATTATCATCTACGTAAAGCTAATGTAGTTGTTGATGCTTTCATTAGATTTTCCATGGGTATCTTGTCTCATGAGGATGAGAAGAAGTGAGATTGGTGAAGGATATTCACGGATGGCTAATCTTGGGGTTCATCTTTTGGATTCTAAGGATGGAGGAGAAATAGTCCTTGGATCCTATCTTGATACAGATTATGGATGAAGTGGCCCAATCGAAGGTTGTGGCATTTGAGATTGGTGGAGATGGTATCTTGAGGTACCAATGTAGATTATGTATCCCTAATATAGATGGGTTGCGAGAAAGGATTTTGACTAAGGTTCATGAGTCGAGGTATGCAGTTCATTTTGGTTCGATAAAGATGTATCATGACTTGAAGGAGATATATTAGTGGAACAACATAAAGAGAGATATTGCCAATTATTTGGCTAAGTGTATAGTATGTTGGCAAGTAAAGGTTGAGCTTTGAGGTTGGGTAGTTTATCACAATATATTGAGTTGCCCATATGGAAATGAGAAGTGATTAATATGGATTTTGTTACTGGTTTACCACAGTGTCGTAGTCAGTATGATTCAGTTGGGGTTATCATGGATAGGATGACTAAGTTTGTTCATTTATTGCCTGTCAGGATAACTTACTTCAGCGAGGATTATGCTATGTTGTTCATTGACGAGTTGGTTAGATTGCATGGTGCTCTATTTTCCATTATTTGCTGATCGAGGTATGCAGTTCTCTTCTTACTTTTGGCGGTCATTTCAAAAAGGCTTGGGACTAAGGTGAAACTTAGCACTACTTTCCATCCTCAAATGTATGGATAAGTGGAGAGGACCACTTAGACTTTGGAGGATACACTAAGGTCTTGTGTGATTGATTTTGGTGGTAGTTGGGTTGACCATTTTCCTCTTATCAAGTTTGCATATGATAATAGTTAACATTCTAGCATTCGAATGACTCTATTTGAGGCTGTTTATGGTAGGAGGTATAGATCTCATATTGGGTGGTTTGAGGTTGGTGAGACTAGGTTATTTGGTCTGGACTTGGTTTACTAAGCCATGGAAAAGGTTAAAGTGATTCGGGATAGGCTTAAGACTTCTAAAAGTTTCCCAAAGTCCTATGCAGATATGAGGTAGAGGAAGTTAGAGTTTGTGTTGGTAATTGGGTGTTTTTAAAGGTATATCCCATAAATGGAGTGATGAGGTTTTAAAAGAAGGTGAAACTTAGTCCTTAGTATATGGGTCCATACATGGTTTTAAGGAGAGTGGGAAATATTGCATATGAGTTGGATTTGCCTTTGAGGCTGGGTTCCATTCATTTAATTTTTTATGTTTCGATGTTGAAGAAGTGCGTGGGTGATCCTTCTTTGGTTTTGCCTACTGAGTGTGTTGGTATTTCGGATTCCTTGTCTTATGAGAAACTCCCGGTGGAGATTTTGAATAGGCAAGTCCATCGTCTGAGGAGTAAGGACATGACCATGGAAAAGGTTCCATAGAGGAATCAAAAGGTAGAAGAAGCTACTTGGGAAGCCGAAGAGGACATGAAGTCCAAGTATCTGTTCTTGTTCCCCGAGTTAGATAATCGTGCTTAAGGTATGTGAATTCCTTTATATCTTTGTTTTCTAACTTAGTTAAAATATTTTGTTGTAATACTTCGTGTAATCGTGCTAATAGATACCTTGACTCATTATTTGGGGATGAATTATCCTAGAGGGGGAGAGGGAGAATGTAACACCCTAAAAGTTTTCCTCTAAAATTCCTGAGTTTTTAGGGGCTCACTACCCAAGCTTTAACTTACCTTACTAGTCAAAAGGTGTCCTTATGGGTCACAGGACCTAATGTAGCCTGACCAGGAAGGTTTGAATATGTTGCTACCCAGACAATGACTCGTACCTCACAAGTCATGAAAACTAAGTATGAGTCGTGATGTGCCAGTCGTAGGGTGACCAGTGTATAATCCAAAGTCCCTACCCTGAGTACAATTGAGACTACATGAGTCGTATAGACTCTTTATGAGTCGTAGTATGACTTTCCTAGCCAAACCAGTTTGTGGACTCTTTTGTTCTATCCTGACTACGACTTAGACCCTACAAGTCATAGGGTCACAATACAAGTCGCAAGGTGACCCGAGGTTACTGGCAATAATTTTTAATGTTTTTATTAAGGGTACTTTGGGCATTTCCCTCTTTTCTCACTTAAGACCCACAACTATAAAACACACTGGGGACCCTATTCTTAACACTTTTGAAATCAAATACGTACTCTCTTCTCTCTTAAATCCTTAAGTCAAGAACACTAGGGTTTTTAACTGTTTGGCAGATAGGGATTTCAAGGGGTAATTTCTATCTATAATTGTGATACTCTCAGCTATGTTACTCTTCCCCAAATCTTATTTTGTTAAGTCATGTGTTTTAAATTGTTATTCATGTGGTTTGTGTTGGTTTTGGAATATGAGTTGAGGGTTTTGAAAGATTATTTTCTTAAATTATGTTCCTATGTTTTTTATGAAATTGTTCATGCTTTATTAATGGTTTTGAAGTTGTTGGGTGCTTGGGCATGTTATATAAATTAGGGGGTCATGGATTTCCCCAAATTGATAATTTTGGATAATTGGAATTGGTATAACCTCAACCTAATCTGGTGAAATTACTTTTGAATATGAGTATATGCACATTGAACTACTCTTGAATTATGGAAATTGCATAAAAAGGCTAATGAAACATGAATGGTTTGAAAGGCCTTTATGTCCATGGAATTAATTTGAAATAGAACTTTGGAGTTCAGATGGCTAAACGGGTTCGAGTCCCTAATGGCTAAATATTTTAAAGTTCTATTGGCTGATGGGTTAGAGTCCTAGTTGGCTAAATGGATCGTAGTCTTATTGGTTAGTGGGTTAGAGTCCTGCTAGCTATTTGATTTGGAATGATGACATTTTCTTGTAAGATATAGTCGGTATGATGATGCCACTTGATATTGCTGTAATGAATGACTCCTTGATTTAATGATTAGGTTATGTGCTAAATATTTTAATTGGGCTTAGCAGGGGTTATGTAGTTTGCCGTGAAAGTAGAGATCCCCAGAGGTCCATAGTGGAAACACATTTGCCGAGGTGGAATGACTGGGTGTTTGAGTCACCTTTACAATATTACCGGGTTTTTGAGGCCCACTTGGTTCATATATAAACATAATTATTCTCTGGTTCATGCGACTACACACACTGGGCCCTTTTAAAAGGGGGAGCTAAACCAATATAACCCATTATTATGATACCAGAACTATACATTTCAGGATAATATTTTAAAGTTCATGCTAAGCCTCGTTTTCTATCCCAACATGATATATTTATATATGTACATGTATATGATAGTGTGCATTGGCTATGAACGGTTTTGAACTGTAGATCATGGAATTAATTTATCCCTTTTCTGAGTTACATGTAGCACTCACCCCATTAACCGTCTCTGAACGCTGTCTCCCCACGTGATACTTTTCTTGCGCAGTGATAGGTTTTTGGGATATCAACAGTCAACTTTGAAGTGGTGATCTTCCATTCTCTGGAAGGTCTATCATTTTAAAGTCTTGTTTTATTCATGTCTTAGACCACTTCTATTTGATTCTTTTGGTTATCGTTGGGGGCATGTACTGACTTAGGTAGATGTTGATTTTGTTTTAGAGGCATTGTGGATTACTGGGATTGGTATGGTTGTTGAAATTCTTAGATTTCTTTCTGAATTAGTTGAGTTACCTATTGTGTTATATGTTCGGAACTCAACACTATCTTTTTATATGTTCGAAATTTATCCGATGCTAGTTATATTGTGTTCTGTTTGACTAGGAAAAGGGGGTGATCTATGGTCCTTGACGGACTTGAGATACCTGTCACGGCCAGACCTTGGTTTGGGTCATGACAATAAGCCCCTACATAGGCACATGACAGTAATAATAATCTCAAAATATAATTTCCATAGTTATTTTCCTCAACCCATAGACTTCTTTACTCATTTATTAATTACCTAGCCTTGCTGAAGAATACTAAGCCATAACCTACCTCGAAGTGTCGAAATTCAATACTAAAGTCCTTTAAAATAGAGCATTCCCCTTTCAAATAGACTCAGAATTATCTAAAATATTTAAATATAGCATCTATGCATTCAAAGGAGGTTGATAATGTCTACATCGACTATATTTAAGATGAGTCCACAGAAGGATCTGAAAATGAAAGAGGTAAAACTAGAAATTTTCTTTTAGAAATATGTTACCCAAGCTTATACAAGTCTACAGTTAAAACAGAAAAACTAGTTAAAAAATTGGTCCAAATCAAAGGAAAGCCATTTTTAAGCTTTACCAGTGAAAACCCTCAAAAATCCATTTAAAATTTGAGATAAAAGGTGTTTTCAAATAAATAATCACTAGAAAATAATGGAAAGACGAGTTTAGAGGTTACTCACATGAAAATGATAAATAAACCATAGATAAATCATCTTTCCCAAAGCTTGGAGATCCAAAGTAGAGTAAAATCAAGAATTTGAGCTATTTTACTGTTCTATGAATAGTACCTCATGAAAGTGATCAACACTTCGCATCCACAATGGTCAACATTGACCAAACCAATAACTGGCCTTCACTTTCGCGACCAGGGCTTCACATTCGGAAAGATCCATGACCCTGACATTTGCATTTGCGACATCCCTATTGCATTCGAAGAAGAAAAATATCCTTCTCCACATTCACGAAGAAAGAAATGTCCTGCACCACATATCAATAATTTAGTGTAAAATCCATGTTGAAATGTTTCCAAATAGATCCTTGTGATTTGTTTAGGTCCCCCAAAAAATAAATCATATATTTTATTAGGTTATTTTAAGTTTTGTAGGCTTAATGTCAATATTATATTTTCGACAAAGGATTTTTTTCAACAAATAAGCCCCCCAAGACCCCTTTTACAAAAAATTAACTAGTTTTTAAATGAAGTGTAGAAATGTAATAAAGGTTCTGAACCATAACCAACCTCGCTACTAACCCAAATTTGATATTTCGGATCTAATGGAGCTACTCAAATTGTCATCCGATACTCAAAGTATCACATGTTGATTGAAGTCAAACGAATGGCTTTTAAAGCCGCAAAGAGTCTCAAACTCTTCCAAATAATTCCTGAATATATTGGGGATTGTGCCAATCACCCTCACACCCCAAAATAAACATGGAGCAACTATGGGCAATGAAAAAAGTAAATTAACATAAAAAGAAAAATATCATGAATCAAGTCATCACACTACAAGAGTTTAGTAATAATACTTGTAGTAGACTAGTTCCCATGTACTAGTGTATTCAATTTTTTCAAAAAGAACCAAAGAAGGGTTCACATGTCTTTTGTTCTCATGTACTAGTAATTTAATCAATTTTGTGGTCTAAATTAATTCTATTTTTGGCTAAAATTTTACAGGAATAGTAAATATTCCTTGAATAAAAGATGTTACTTTATCATTTTAAAATTTCATGAATAAGAATAATTTTGGCCAAATAAAACCCTAGGTGATTCTCTTCCCTCCCGATGAACTTTGAAACTTGAATTCCCTCTGACCATGGCTTCGTCCAGTGGCCATCTACTTTAGGTGGCTATTTAGATTTCCCTTATGGATTTCCCTCCTCTAATTTCTCCTTAAAAAAGCCCTAACATAGTCACGCAACCTACAGTTCCCATAGGAAATTATGCTACTATCACAAATCCTTGTACCATTCCAAAATCTCTTAAGAAGAAATTTGATGTTCATCTAATTCCTATAAATAAAGTTGAATTAGTAGAAGGAATTTCGGTATTCAAGTGGATAAACCAGAAAAAATAAAAGAATGAATATTATTGAAGAACTACAATATGTAATTGTAGGAAAGTTTTTATATGGATGGCCTGAGATAGCAAAAATTAGAGAACTGATCCCAAAGTAGTGTAGCATCAAAGGTGAATGGAAGATAGGGCACATTAGAAATATACATGTTCTTATAAGGTTGGAATTAGTCGAGGACTTTATTAAGATATTGTCTAAGAGTGCTTATTGCATCATTTAAAAAAATAGGAACTCATATCAGATGGGCCAGCTCATATACACTGAGAATTTTGAGTCGGAGGAAGAAACTACACAAGTATTAGCTTGGATATCATTCCCTGATTTGCTGCCAACTTTTTTGTCAAAGAATCCCGTTTTCAATTGCTTCAGCTGTTTGGAAGCCTTTACATTTGGATGTTTCTACAATTAATAAAACACCACCATGCTGTGCCATAGTAAAAGTGCAGCTCGACCTGCTATCAGGAAGACATCAATATGTGATGATTGAAATAAAAAATAAAGTGAAAAAAGAAAAAAGAAAAAAGAAAAATCAAAATAAAATTTAAAAATGACATGATAACATCATACTACTCATAATGCAGGTTACAAGGACATGATAAATATGAGTGCATAGTGCTTCATCCAGAATTGAGGGAGCTAGTAGAGGAACCTGCAGAAGTCAACATACAAAATTAGCCCCAATAGTAAAAAAATAAGGGATGGAGATATGGAAGGGGGAGGAGAAATGAAATCCTACTAGGAGGAGGTTCAAATACAATGAAGATGCAGATGGAGCAAAAAAGGCTATTTCACTGGATATTCCTTTTGATGTCCTTAATCAGGAAGAAGGCAAAAATGATATGACTGAGCAGAATCAGGTGGAAACTACTACGGATTGGGTTTAAATAAGTTTTAGAGTCAATAAATTATGGATAAAAAACCCCAATTTCAATGTTGAATGCTTCCCAATCATAAAAAAATAATGAGAACATTAAGTCACAAAAAGGGAAAATTGTACAAAGTGGGGAGATAGAGTGGATGTTGAAAATTTTATCATTGAAGATGGAGAAGTTTATATGGATATGGCGCAACAAAAATACTTAAAAGGACATAACACAGACTAGAGGGTTAAGGAGACAGTTGAACAAGATCAACAACAAAAAATAGAAGAGGATTTGTTACTCGATATGTTAGCTAAATAGAAAGTCAAGGCTATTATATTTCATGAACCAGAACTCATAGTGAAGCCTTTAGTAGTAGATACAGAAATTGAGGATATACAAAATAGGAAAGATAATGAAAAGGAAGATAACTTACCTATTGACATACAAGATATAGGTCAAGCATTTTATTGGAGATTGAATATTCAACTAACAAAAGAGTCCAACAAAGTGTTTGCATGTTATATTTACATATCAAGTGGAGGATCTCACTGTAGTAGTTACAAAAACAGACCACATTAGTCATGAAGTAGATGATGGAGATAAATACAAAGTAATGGAGTATGTTAATAGGTAAGGTAATCTATTTCTATGAAATGTACAAAAAAGCAATAAAAGAGGTAAGCAGAAAATAGTTGAAGACAGTAAGATATAAAAAAGGACAAGCCCAAACAATGGTGTGGATTCTTCAAAAACCCCTAAAAACTGTTGAAAACAGTTTTTTGGAACATTAGGTCTGTCAATACACAACAAACTTTTAGTAGATTATAATTTCTTAATAGGCATCATAAGTATTTCAATACCTCTTATAGAGCTTTTTAAAATAACAAATCTATTTGAAAGTTACAGAAGAAGGTTACACATGCACAGTGCCAAGGATAATATTTAGTGGGAAGATTTGGAACTTTACAAGGGATGATGTTGATGTGGAAATTATTAGTGACACAGAGCAACAAGTCACGATCAAAGCTTTAATGGTTGAAGATAAAAAATATTTTTTGATTACCATGGTTTATTCAGAATGCACTGAATTAGAAGGAATTTCTTTGCGGAGTAGCATTTATGGTATGGAAAGTTTTAGCTTGCCATGTGTTATAAGAGGTGATTTCAATGCTATGTTGAATGAAAATATATAGGAGAATTGCCAATTTCTCAATAAGAGATTAAAGATTTTGCATTTCGTGTGAATTCATGTGAACTTGAAGAATTCCTTTTAAAGGTAACCCTTTTACATAGTGGAATGGGAGAGTAAAGGAAGACTATATTTTTGAAATATTGGACAGACATTTGGTTAAATAAGTTTCTTGGTTTACTAGCATAGAGGTAGAACATTTACCAAGAATAGGGTCTGACCATACTATACCTAACGAGGAATAAAGAGAGTCAGTATTATGTTAAACTTCAAATTCCTTGCATTCTAGATAGAAGATGACTCTTTACTAAATGCAGTAAGGCAAAACTAGAAAACAAATGAAGTGGGGATTATCTTATGGCTATTCAAGCATTAGATTAACAATCTTAAGAAAGCTTTGAGTAGGTGGAGTAGAAGCAGGTATAGGGATATATTTCAACAACTTTCTATAAAAGAGGAAATTATGTTGATGAAGGAAAAATGGTCTGAAGATCAACCCACATAGAAAAAATAGAATGGTGATGGAGAAAGCACAGGTAGAGGTGAAGAAATATCTCCACTATGAGGAACAATTCTAGAGACAAAAAGCTGGAATTACCTAGTTTGAAAGAGGAGATAGAAACACAAGATTATTTCATATTCTTGTGAAGGAAAGGAGGAAGAGGTTCCAGTTAAATAGAATAAAGAATGGTAATAGTGTTTGGCTTGATGAAATAGAGTTGACAGTTGTAACACGCTGAAAATTCAACTAAACATTAGAACCATGCTTTAAGTAAATAAAAAATCAAACCTCATGTTTTGGCAGTTTGATAAGTGATTTAGACACATATTAAGGTCACAAATAGTTCTAGCTTATAGTCAAGTCAAAACATCCCTTAGTGATTAAATTCTTGTGAAGAATATAACTATAGTCAGTTTTAAATGAGCATAACATTTGGATTACTAAGAATTTTTGATGTCAAGATCCAACAACAGATGGATAATTGAATTAGATTTCCAATGATACTGATTTTGCCTTAATCAGATATCGAGATAAAAAGTTATGGCCAAATTATCGAAGCATTGTCAATGTTGCGTAGTGATACAACCTTGATCACGAGTCATGATCAGACATCATAGGTTACTAGGAGAGAGTCATGATCTGGGAAATACTGGCTAATAGTTGGTTTCTGCCCATGACTCAAGTCACAACCCGTGGACAAACCTCACAAGTCGTGACTTAAGTTGTTAGGACTGCTTCTAGTCATTTTCCAGACAGATTCTAAGGATTTTTTTGGTCTTTTCACACTCTTTTAACCCAAAACTATGTCGTTTAAGATATTTTAAAGATGAATATAAAGCCAAAATAACTCCAAATCCCTCATTTTTCTAAACTAGGGCTTTACCAAAATTGTTATTTTCAGCTTAAATTCAAATATAAATTTTATTCATATGTACGTTATAGTGATTATTCATGATTTCTTAGGTTCATATCATATCATTCATGCTATTCTTAAATCCAAGCATATTTTATGTGATATTAGTTAAGATTTCAAGCATATGATCAAATTATATGAGTTTTCCCTAATTTCTTTAGATTATTTTGTAATTAAACCCCCAAAACATGTTTTCCCAAAAGAATAACATCTTTCTGTATTCAAAATCATGAATTCCCTTATTATGACATGTTGTTGAGTTTATGGGTTTTAATTGTGAATTTCTTGTTAATATATGTCAATTCCATCATGTTTGGAGATGGAGGGTTATGAATACCCGATACTTAGGAGTTTAAACATACATCAACATATTTATGATTAAATCAGAGTATGCAAACATTATTATTTTCAGAATACCATGAATTGAGTACATGAGTTGTAAGTTCATGTTTTAGTTATACTTTAGTGTCATTCTATTGGGGGTAATACTTAACACCATTGAAGAACCCATATATAATTATAACTGCGTTAAGGCTTATGTAAATGATTATATTCTCTTT
>NC_061111.1:75886908-75948700 GCF_002878395.1 Capsicum annuum
AAAACAAACAAAAGAAATTGTTAGATAAAATAGAATTAAATTTTGATTTCTTAAAGAACCAACAAGATGAATAAGAAAAGAAATTCAAAAATTTAATTAATAAAGATAAAGGTAATTTGGAAATCTTGAAATAAGGCTAGTATTAAAAGAAATAAGTAAGGAAGTTAATCAAATAAAAAGTAAGGATTATTAGACCATTAACCTCAGGGAAAAGCAGACTCTTTAATCATAAAACAAAATAATATTATAATTTTGCTACTATTAGAACTGAATAAGAACCTAGAAAAAGAAAAACAAAAAGACAGTCAAGATAAAAATATAGAAAAATTAATAAAATAATTAAAAAGATAGAAATAACCCCTCAAAAAGAATTAAAAGAAGCTAAAAAAACTAAACCAACTAATACAAAAGCATGGACCTTGGGATGGCGACTCCCTTGTTTGTTAGGGATGAGACAGTTAGTAGTAGTCCTTAAGTTCTAGAACAACGGAACCACTGTAGGTTATAAGAGGTCCTCCGTCAGTATAGGAATGACACCTTAGTCCTTCAAGATATCAGTTTAGTAGATCCACTCCAGCCAGTGCTTGTACCCTTGGCAAGGTACTAGCACCCTTCCAACTGAGGTTACAGGTTGGACTCTAGTTTTGCTCAGATTGGGGTATGTCAGTTGTAGTTAGCTCCCATAGTCCTCAATTAATGTTCAGATTATGTTTCAGTTCAGATATACATGATATTGTATTCAGTTAATTAGTTATTCAGTTTTATACAATACATGTTTATACTTGGTCATTGCATTAGTTCACATCCCATATTTCAGACCAAGTGTTCATACATGACCTCAGTGTAGTTTTACAACATATTCATCTTTAACTTGAGATTACTTATAGTATTCATGTTTCTACCATTTCCCATTTTATAGAAATATTTTTAACTCATGATTTATAAATTTCACTATGCCTTATAGTTGTTACGTATAGACATGTTTTAAATGTATATTTCAGCAAAATAGATTATGTTATCATTTCTAAAGCATGTTTTAAGTATTTTCATGACTAGTGCATACCTCACATACTCTGTACATTCTAAAATACTGATAGCATACCACTTCTGCCTAAATTTTTCATATGATGTAGATTCAGGTGCTTACTATAAGATTATAGCCAAGCAGATCACAATATTTTGCCAGCAAACGATGAGTTATCTTATTTTGAGGACTCAAGTCAGTTTCAGTTCTTGTATTGTATTTTATATTCATATTTATTGATTAGGGAAAGATAGGGTCATGTCCCAACTACCTATAGTCAGTATTAATAGAGGCTTCATAGAAGTCAGTCAGAGTCATTGTATGTAGTTTGAGTTTTTCTTTTTAATTCAGATTAAAGTATTGTGCGCTTTGAACAATAATGTATTGAAATAGCTTATCTCATGATTATGCTTCTTTTCAGTTAGTTTAGCTTCTATATATATAATTTAAATCAGTTACTTAAGCATTATGCTAATACATGGGTTAGCTTGGGATAAATTATGGTTCTAAGCACTGTATTATGATTAGGGGGCAGTCTTAGGTCATGACAAACTAGGTATCATAGAATAAACTTCAAGTGTCCTAGGGTGTCTATGAAGTCTTGTCTAGTAGAGCCTTGTTGTAACGCCCCGAGATCCCATCCCGAGACGTCACACGATGCTTATGACCTCGAAGGACCATAAGGTAATCCTTTATTGATATCTGTACATGTACACTGCATAATATCGGAAATAAATACGAAAACTAGCAATAAGGTTCAACATATCTATGAATACTCATAATACAGAAAACTGAATACTAATACATCTGTCTGAAAAGTCTTTAAACTGTTTGAATTGTGGAGTTGCTAGGACAAGTACCCAACTAACTCCGTTAACTGAAAATAAATAAAGTCTGAAGCAATAATAGTAAACTGAGATTCATTCTCGAAAGAAGAGGACTCACTGTTACTGCTGCTGACTGGGACTGAATTGCCGAGGATACTCTGGATCCTGTGCCTCTGAACCTATAGTGTCTAATAAAACACCATAGCGCAAATCCGTCAGTACAGGAATGTACCGAGTATGTAGACAAGGTAGGCTAATGCAAGGAAAAATGGATGCATAATATCTAAACTGAATAATCATGATGATGCCGCATGAGATTGAATCTGAAACAGAAATTGTAACTGTGGGAAGTAGCTACTTAACCGACATGCCCCAACCTACCACAGGTGGGGTCGAACCTGTAACCCCAGCTGGAAGGGTGTCAATACCGTGCCAAGGGTGAAGACCTCTTGCTAATCAATCCTCTCTAACGGATGACCCTTACCAGAAAGTCAACCTAAGGCAATATAATAGTCAAATACTCTCTGTTCGAAGGTGACAGCCTTTACTGACGGTGACTCCTGTATCCTACACTGGAAACGCAGTTCTAAAGTTCAGGGATTGCTACTAATGACTCTGACCTCTCTCGCTGATGGGAAGAGCCGCCATCCCTTCCCTCGCTCGATGCTAGTTTCTACTCCTAACTGAAAGACTCTGACTAAAACGTTAACTAGCCACAATTGAATTGTATTTGATACTGATCATGTTTCTCAAAAGATCTGATTGAATTATGCTAAGATTACTTAGTTCTGTATCTAACAGAAAAGGTACCAAATCATAGTATCTGACTGACGATATAGAGCTTGAACAGATTACTCAAATCTCTTCTGACATTAGAATTGAATCACTTAAATACTATTAGATATAAGCTGAATACAAGACTGAAGCTAGATTACTAGCGATATAGAGATTACAGAGATAACTGAAATTACTGAGCTTTTTTAAGTTCTGCATTTGTTTGAGGATACAGAGTTCTATAGTTCACAAAGTTCTGAGAATCATGGATCGACTGAAATCATCAATAAACTAACACAGGCTCTAGACAACATCTTTATTATCGGGTATAAATATCCCCAGGACTCGATAGCATAAAAGTACAACATAATCATTCTTGACTAGTCATCACCACAATCATTCATTCATTAACACAAGTATTCATTCATTATCACAATCATTCATTCATCATCATAATCATTCATTCATCATCACAATCACCAAGGGGCCACTTTAAGGATCTCAGAATTATAATCATGTAATAACGTAGGGGAAACATGCTACTAGGTCATACTCTATTCAACCAGGTTTTACATCAACTATTTCATACCTATATCAGTCTTGACATGTGTTTGGATATCGCATGGCTTGGGGAAATTTCATACTATCATGTCGTAACTTACTTGCTAACCACTTGGCATGTATTAAAAACTTAACATACATATCAAGAGCACATAATTGGGGAATTTACTACTCTCACATCTCCACTTGTTCACTAAGGCCCTTCAACAAAACACTAAACATGCACGAGTCCACACTTATTTAGGGATTTCCTACTACCATGGAATAATTCATTTACTTGGGCATTTGATCAAACATTAGGCATGCATAAACTAACTCACAATTTGGGATTTCCTATTCAACATACTATAATGGCCCTTATGCTTCACCTAAGCTCTTTATCAAACCTATGGGGGACATGCTTTGTTTATTCAACCATTTATACACCCAAAAGTCATAAACATATCACATAGAAAGCAACATAAGGAAGATTCATCACAAATATCACATGGATTCAACCTACTAAGGTCAAAGCTCATGAATCTTGTAAAAAAAAAAACTCAGCAACACATGTAACATCAATTTCAACTCATACAAATCATGGAATCTCACAAATATAAAACTTTATATATTTTTTAAAAGGGTTCTTGAGCTTCTTGGATGAAAGAGACCCAAGAATCAACATTTACATACCTTATATTATGATTTTAAGATAAATAAGCTTGATTGGAAACTCCTCTTCACCCTTTTGAGCTAAGTTTCTTGATGCCTTTGACTTGGAGAACTTGATTCTTAAATAACTTGGTGAAATCTTTGGAAGATTTCTTGAATTTCTTGGAAGAAGATTGGATTTTAGAATTGGAAGAGAAACCCTAGTTTCTAGACTTTTCTTGGAAGAGAAATGAAAGAAACAAGGTTTCTCTTCTCTATTTGGATATATATATAGAGAGCCCAATGAGCAGAAAAAGACCAAAATGCCCTTGTAAAACATCCCTCAATTGCTGAAAAAAAATCTGATGACATTCATGGCAAGTTGTTAGGCTGGTGATGAGTCATCACGAAATGTCATCATGAAAGGGTGGATTTCATAACTTTCGGCTTAAGGTTGACGACCTTTGTGATGAGTTCTCAGACTAGTGATGAGTTATCACAAATGTCTTCACAAAATGCTGGAATTTAAGATTTTCTACTTAAGGTTGACGACATTTGTGATGACTCATAACAAGTCTGATAACTCATCACAAAATGTCATCACTGGGTTTTCCAGCCTGACATATTGGAGTAAAACCGGTATAACCCTTTGCTCCAATATCGGTTTTTAACGAAATTGGTATCGTTAGAAAGATAATTCAAAGAGATTTAATTTAATATACAGTAGGACCTCTAATTCGATATATATAAGGAGTTATGGTTAATTGAAGTTGACCCAAGTTTTGACGCTCACTAAAACTTGAATGATAGGAAAGCTTTAACTAGTCCTTTAGTTAGGGGACCTCTATGATCTTAATTCATGCTCAAATAGATTCCCACATGATTCAAAGCATTTCATACTTGGGAAGATAGTTTTGAAACATTTAGATTTGGATTTTTGCTTTACCAAATATGCTCCAAGGGTCAGACTGGAAGAGGATTTTGCGGGGCATTACATTATCTCCCCTTTGAGAACATTCGTCCTCGAATGTCGATTGATAGATTGAAAATATGGATTAATAGAACCTACACAAAAGATGGAAACATTTCAAGGCATACTTACGCAACTGAATAACTGACACACTGAGTTCTCATACTGGGCATGATTCATATCTAGTGCATGTAATACTCGACTGAATCTACTTATAACTGAATTGTCATAACACCCATGTATATCTGATGCATGGACTCATAACTGGACTAATCTCAAGAATGCATGACTGATCACACACTAACAAGCTAAACTCATTTCTTCTAAATGCGCATATCTAATGCATGAATGTCCGACTAAGTTGACTTTTGAAAGCACAACTTGACAATGCAACAACGACTGATGCTAACTTCATAAAGAAAATCTGAACATGCATCGGGATAAATCTAATGGTATGCAACATCATAATACTATGGGGTATCTTCCCCTTGGGCCTCTATTCCCTCTAAACACACTTCACTAAAATACTGGGGCAGTGGTCGGGGCACCTACAGACTGGGTCATGATTGACCGATCAAGATCTGAAACTCATGCATGACTCATGTTAACATATAAGCTTAAAATAAGAGCGAAGGATCTATCAATGCATGTCATAAAGATGAAGGGCTCATAACATAGCCGGGTCTACTTTAGGGAATCCTTCTCGATCAAGGTGAGCCTGAAGCGCACGGAGTCTACCCCTTTGAGTCAGCACTCTACATTCTCGCCTTCTATGGCTTGGCTCGCCACAACCAAAGTACATATAACTACCGGCTATACACAGACCTTGGTGGCGCCTGCCATACTCTCCATAATGCGGATGGATACCAACACCACTAGCACTACTTTGGTCTTTGGAGCTTGGCACTCCTTCAGATCTGACACCCTCGAACATAGGTACGAGTACACTAGCTAAAGACGGAGCTAGAACTAAAAATTTCTTACCATATTGAGAACTACTACCACCTTGAGACCTTGACTGCGAGAAACCACGACTACCTATCTTGGCTCTCTTACTCACTCTCTCTTTCTCCTTTAGCTTATATACCTCAACCTGCTGTACATGCATCATTAGCCTAGAAAGGTCCATATCTATATTAAGCATAGAAGCTCTACACTCTTTCAACACATAACTGAACACCCCAGACAAAAACTTACTCATACTCGCTCTAGGGCCAGCTACCAAGTTGTGAACATACTTAGCTAATTGGTTAAACTTAAGACAATAATCTTCCACAGTTATGGAACATTGACTTAGGTCTATGTACTCTTCTACCTTATTCTAAAGACACTCTAAAACTCTAGCCAAGTCACAGGACCTGAATTCTCCCCTTTAATTTTTTCTCACATCACTACCCAATCATGAGCAATATCTTTCAACCTATATGATGCTAACTTAACACTCTCCTCCCCATAAACATGCATAATCTGGGTGATCTTCTTCAACTCCTCTAGATAAAGCCTCAGGTCCTTACCTACTACTGATCCAAAGAATTCTGGCGAGTTCATTTTTATGAAATTTCTAACCTTGGCTATGGAGGAATTCTCATCTTACTGAGGTGGGGATACAGCCTGGCGATTTACCTAAACATTAGTCACAGCTTCGGCTAGCGCTTGGAAAGCTTCCCGAAACTCTTCATGTGACACACTCTCATTCTCAGGATCTACTGGCTGAGGGAGGACTGATCATCAACCCCATAGATAAAATCTCTATGAGGAGGCATACTCTGTAATTGGAAGAAAGAAGTGGATTAGACTGAGAACCAACTTGAGCTCATGCTCACTCGCACAAAATAATCACTGAAAGAAGAGGAACTGATCCTAAGAACATCCTGTAGCCTCTTGTACATAAATATGGTGCGTTACATACCCATGACAAGACTCTACTAGATGCGGCTTTTTAGACTCCCTAGGAAACTTTTGAACCTTAGGCTTTGATACCAAGTTTGTAACGCCTCGAGATCCTATCCCGAGATGTTACAGGGTGCTTATGACCCTGAAGGATCACATGCTAACCCTTTACTGATATCTGTACCTATACATTGCATAATATCAGAAATAAATGTGGAAACTAGCCATAAGGTTTAACACATCTATGAATACTCATAATATAGAAAACTAAATACTAATACATCCATCTGAAAAGCCTCTAAACTATCTGAACTATGGAGTTGATGGGATAGGTCCCCAACTAACTCTGCCAATTGAAAATAAACAAAGTCTGAAGCAATAATAGTAAACTAAGATTCGTCCTCAAAAGAAGAGGAATCAGTACTTTTGCTACTGACTGGGATTGAACTGCTGAGAATACTCTAGATCCCGTGCCTCTAAACCTATGGTGTCAAGTAAAACACCATAGCACAAATGCGTCAGTACATGAATGTGCCGAGTATGTAGACGAGGCAGGCTAATGCAATGGCTCATGCATGCACAATATCTAAACTGAATAATCACAAAGATGCCACATGAGAACACATACATGAATGTAGAAACCATGAACCCAATCATCGTAACTCCAGATACCAAAAATCAGATACCACTTTACTGCAGACTAAACTCACTACTGACACGAGATACTGAATCACTGACTCATCTGATACTGATAACTGAGAGTTTGGATATACTTACATTAAGGGCTAAAACTCTGATACTTACTACTTTTGACTGACAAAATTAGAGATCAAATTTTCTAACAGATTATTCTAGAAGCGATTATTAAAGATAAGAAGTATGATTATATCTGAATCTGACAACAAGAATACTAAATAGAAATCTGATACTGTGATAAAGCTTGTCTGGCAGCATATCTGTGAATATGATATCAAAAACTGTATATGAAAACAAGCCTAGCTGAAGGGATGGTCCATAAATCAATAGAACTATCTGAGTTTCTCATAAAGATAGATGACTGTATTTGACAGTCCTGGTATTTGAAGATTGATACTAAAACTAAGATTGAATTTGAATCTAAAACTGTTACTGTAGGAAGTAGCTACTTAACTGACATGCCCTAACCTACCACAGGTGGGGTCTAACCTGTAACCCCAGCTGGAAGGGTGTCAATATTGTGCCATGGGTAAAGACCTCTCTCTGGTCAATCCTCTCTGATAGATGACCCTTACTAGGAAGTCGACCTAAGGCAACATAATAGTCAAATACTCTCTCTTTGGAGGTGACAGACTTTACTGATGGTGACTTCTATATCCTGTGCTGGCTATGCAGTTCTGGAGTTCACGGATTACTACTAACGACTTTGGCCTCTCTTGCTGATGGGAAGAGTTGCCATCCCTTTCCTCGATCGGTGCTAATTTCTACTCCCAATTGAAAGAATTTGACTGAATCCTTAACTGAGCACAAATGAACTGTATCTGATACTGATCATGTTTCTCAAAAGATCTGACTGAGTTACGCTGAGATTACTTAGTTTCGTATCTGACGAAAAAGGTATCAAATCATGGTATCAGACTGATGATACAGAGCTTGAACAGATTACTCAAATTGTTTCTGAGATTAGAATTGAATCACTTAAATACAATTAAATCTTATCTAATTACAGGACTGAGGCTAGATTACTAGCGATACAAAAATTACAGAGATAACTGAGATTACTGAGCTTTCTTAAGTTCAACACTTTTTTGAGGATATAGAGTTCTATAGTTTACTGAGTTCTGAGAATCATGGATCAATTAAAATTATTGAAAAACTCATACGGGTTCTAGAAAACAGCCCTATTGCCGGGTATAAATACCCCTAGGACTCGATAGCATAAAAGTACAACATAATCATTCTTGACTAGTCATCACCATAATCATTCATTCTTCATCACAAACATTCATTTATAATCACAATCATTCATTCATCATCACAATCATTAGTTCATCATCACAATCACCAAGGGGTCACTTTAAGCATCTCAGAATCATAATCATAAAATAACGTAGGGGAAACATGCTACTAAATCGTACTCCATTCAACCAGGTTTTACATTAACTATTTCATACCTATATCAGTCTTGACATATGTTTGGATATCACATGGCTTGGGGAAACTTCATTCTATCATGTCATAACTTACTTGCAAACCACTTGGCATGTATTAAAAACTTAAGATATATTTTAAGAGCACATAATTGGGCAATTTACTACTCTCGCATCTCCACATGTTCACTAAGGTCCTTCAACAAAACACTCGACATGCATGGGTTCACACTTATTTGGGGATTTCCTACTACCATGGAATAATTCATTTACTTGGGCATTTTATCAAACACTAGGCATGCATAAACTAACTCACAATTTGGGGTTTCCTATTTAACATACTATAATGACCCTTATGATTCACCTAAGCTCTTTTTCAAATCTATGGGGGACATGCTTCACTTATTCAACCATTTCTATACCTAAAAGTCATGAACACATCACATAGAAAGCAACATAAGGAAGATTCATCACAAATATCACATGGATTCCACCTACTAGGGTCAAAGCTCAGGAATCTTGTAAACAAAAACTCAACAACACATGTAACATCAATTTTAACTCATACAAATCATGGAATCTCACAAACATAAAATCTTCATATTTTTTTTAAAAGGGTTCTTGAGCTTCTTGGATGGAAGGGACCCAAGAATCAACATCTACATACCTTAGATTATGATTTTAAGATGAACAAGCTTGATTGAAAACTCCCCTTCACACTTTTAAGCTAAGTTTCTTGATGCCTTTGACTTGGAGAACTTGATTCTTAAATAAATTAGTGAAATCTTTGGAAGATTTCTTGAATTTCTTGGAAGAAGATTGGATTTTAGAATTGGAAGAGAAACCCTAGTTTCTAGACTTTTCTTGGAAGAGAAATGAAAGAAACGAGGTTTCTCTTCTCTATTTGGATATATATATATAGAGATCCTAAAGAGAAAAAAAAGACCAAAATGCCCTTACAAAACATCCCTTAATTGCTGAAAATAAAGCTGACGACATTCATGACAAGTTGTTAGGTTGGTGATGAGTCATCACAAAACGTTATCACAAAAGGGTGGATTTCATAACCTTCAACTTAAGGTTGAGGACCTTTGTGATGAGCCGTTAGATAGGTGACGAGTCATCACAAATGTCATCACAAAATGCTAGAATTTGAGATTTTCTGCTTAAGGTTGATGATATTTGTTATGACTCGTCACAAGTCCGATGGCTCATCACAAAATGTCTTTACTGGATTTTCCAGCCTGACATAATGGAGTAAAATGGGCATAACTCCTTGCTCCGATATCAGTTTTTGACAAAATTAGTATCATTGGAAAGATAATTTAAATAGATTTAATTTAATATACAGTAGAACCTCTAATTAGATATATACAAGGAGTTATGGTTGATTGAAGTTGACTCAAGTTTTAACGCTCACTAAAACTTGAATGATAGGAAAGATTTCAACTCGTCCTTGAGTTAGGGGACCTCTATGATCTTAATTTATGCTCAGATAGATTACCACACAATTCAAAGTATTTCATACTTGGGAAGATATTTCTGAAACATTTAGACTCGGATTTTTGCTTTACCAAATACGCTCTAAGGCTTAGATTGGAAGAGGATTTTGTAGGGAATTACACTTGTAGAATGGTAGGAAGATGTGTGTACTTTTATTTGAAAGGCTGTAGGTCATTTAAGAAATATTTCCCTTCTTTCATTTCTTAAATCATACAGTAGAGATATTTTCTACTAAACTTATACAAATTCTTAAATTGCTCTATTCATGCCATCTCTACCTAATTTTTGAGGTAACAGAAATAGTAATGCTTAAATTCCTACTGCTATAGTTTTCTCAGACTTTCCCCATAGACAGTTATGAGATTGCACACAGGTTTGAAAGGATCCCATCAGTGCCTTTAAGTTCTAAACTTTGAAAGAATTTATTCTTATTTTTTAAAATCGTGCATTGAGCCAATGCCAATTGTGCTCTTAGAAGCCTTCAAAAAATAGCATGACCTAGAGTTAGGATCATGAGCTTAGAAGTATAGAAGTAGTGGAGTGGGGATAATGTTTATTCAAATGTAGTAGATAATGTATCCATGAGGACATAAAGGTATTGTGTAGATTGTATAATAACACATTGAGAGAGATTTACCAATTAAGAGGAACTTGGAGTATGTTAATGATTTAGTCAGGATAGAGATTAGGCAGCAACCAGAAAGATAGAGAAGCTATTTAAGGTTGAGTATTTTTACAAAAAACTTATATGGATTAGTGTTTCTTCATTTCTATCCAGTAGTAATATGTGGATATTAGTTCATGAGAAGTTGTGTGTCTATCATATTAAGTATTAGAATGTAAGATTGAATTATTGATGATCAAGTTAATCGAGAAAGGAGTTTGGAGTTATAAAGGGAAAAAGAGTAAACTCAAGGTATGGTGATACTCCTAAAGAGTCTAAGTTGGTAAGTGCTAAAGTTATTATATGGTGAATCTTAGGGCTATAGAAAGTTAAGAGTTGTATCTTAAAAGGTAGTACTTGCAGTGGGTTTTATACTTTACGATATAGTCTTTCAAGAGAAGTTTATTATTTATGTGTATTGTTATATCTCGGACTCTAGAGTAAGTGATTGTAGTAGAATTTAGAGTTTATTACAGAAGTCCACAGACTAAGAATAATGGCTTAAATATAAGAGGGAGATGATAGAATAAAGAATCAAGTAAGGTTATTAGATTCTATTAGTGATGCTAGTGAGTTTTAGAATAATACTAGGGAGGAAAATACCCAACTCATTCTTATCTCAGCACAAATTTTTCTGCTTTAGTCATTACGAGATCTACTCATGCCTTACAAGTCAGATCTATGACCATAGTTCATATTCATGCACTTTATATAGGATCATGTACGCTCTCAGTTCCTAGTATAAGGAGAAATAATTAATACTTATGATATTCCATGAATTTATGAATTCCAGCTTCTAATCATGCAGCTCATGATTCATGTACTCATGTTTTATAGTATTCTTAGTTCCTGGAACTCATGGTACACCCCTATTGACTAGTAAAATTTGCATTATGAGATATACGACCTCGATTTAGATCTCTTTAAAGAATCTATGCCTTTTATACTTTATTCTTCAGGCTTCGATTAAGTGTCAAAGTTATGTATAGTATTAGGTTATGCTTCGGGCCCTCATGTTCTAGCTTTTAATGAACTCTTTTTATGTAAAGGTAGTGGTGATGAAAATGGATGGACAATGGTTTAGATGAAAGAGTGTAAATGTCCCTTATTAGGAAAAAATTATAGTATGTTTGTTTTATTAAGTCTATAAGTCTGATGGAATATTGAGGCAAACCTTTGGTATATATAATAGTTATTTAAGGATTCTAGGTGTGTTTTCTTGGGGATAGTGCATAAAAGTTGTTATTGATAGAGGTATTAAAGAATATAGGAAAATTCCTAGATGGTTGGTTTCCTAGAAGTTCATATGTGGTCATAATGATAGGCTTGAATGTCATGTTGGTATATAAGTGGATAAATGCATTGTGCACTAGTACATTCCTAGTAAGAGGTTGAACTTATTTGTTGAAGTGGTAAGAAGTATTATTCTCTAGATGAGAGCTTTAGAAACAAATAGGATATTGAATCTGTGGTTTAGACTAGTATTATGATGTTATATGGAGTACCTTGTGACTTTGAGTTAAGCTTGAACATGGTGAGAGAATTTAGTTCAAATCAGAATTTGGTAGAAGGAGTTATCAGTACCTATGTGAAGATTATAATTGGCGTCAAATAAAGTGTTGAATTTAAGAGGAAAAATATAGTAGAGGGAGTATTTGAGAAGTGTGACTAAGCTTAAAAGTTAGCAGTTGCATTGCCTAAGGCATAGTAATTATATACTAGCTTATGTTTTATATGCCTATATTCCATGTTATAGATTTGTAGCCATGTTATGATTCATCACTCTCTTCATGCCCAAAATTCCTTGCTCTCTAATGTTATTAGAGCTTCTAACAAGGAGTGTTGAAGATAATAAATATTCTTTTTCCAGTGACTCTTAGAAATTTTATGTCATTAGGTATCACTTTGCAGTTCTGAATATCCATTTGTGCTAGGGATACTTTAGTTGAGTTATAAACTTTCAGTAGAGTCAGTATGTATAGCCAATAATTTAGTTTAGCAATCAGACAGATAAGCTCATATTCAACTTTTTTCATCTAGTCCTACTATCCAAAGTTTCATGAATATGCCTATTCCATGGGGTGATTTATTTACATTTATGCTAATTGTGAATTAATTTGAGTGCTTACACTTAGTCTAAATCAGTCCCAACCATAAAGGAAATTTAAATTTAGAAATCGCTATTAGGTTACTTATCCATCTTCAGAATTCTACCGGCAGTACTAGCAAGTTCCTAAACTATCAAACTAGTCAAGTTTTAGTTGGAAATTTACTCATAATATCCATATTCAACTCTTAGACTTCAATGTCGGGGATTGTAACTCTTTTCCTATCCTTTCAGCCAAGACAATTTTCATCCGAGGACGAATAATCTTAAGGGGGAGATATTGTAACACCCTAAAAATCCAAGCCAACATTAGAACCATACATTAAGTAAATACAAAATCAAAACTCATGTTTTGGTAGTATTATAAGTGATTTAGACACATATTATGGTCACAAATAGCTCCCATCTTATAGACAAGTCAAAACATCCCTTAGCGATTAAATTCTTTTGAAAAATATAACTATAATCAATTTCAAACGAGCATAACTTTTGGGTTCCTATGAATTTTGATCTCAAGACCCACCAACAGATATATAATTTAATTATATTTCCAATGATACCAATTTCACCTTAATCTAATATCAAAAAAAGTTATGGCCAAATTACTGAAGCACTGTAAAAGGTGCCTATTGACTACGACCCTGATCAAGACTTTGATGAAACATCACGGGTCGTTTGGAGGGAGTCATGATCTTGATAGTGGAGGCTGAAATTGGGTTCCTAGTACGACTCATGGCAAGACCTCATGAGTTGTGACCTAAGTCATTAAGACTACTTCCAAGCATTTTTAGATGGTTTCTAAGGGGTTTATTGGTATTTTCTTACTTTTTTAACCCCAAAACTAAGCCATTTAAGCTATTTTAAGGCTATATATAAAGCCAAAATAATCCCAAATCGCTCATTCTCAACACAACTCGCAAACCTTGGTAAACATGTAATTTTCTCTTTCGCCAAAGCAAGAAATTGGGGGTTTTCATCTCTAAGTCCAAATCCCCAAACTTCAATTCAAGAATAAAAAGTAATCACATATGTGGGTACTCAATGAGGATCTTGTTTCATCCTCACACCCAACTTATGATTTTATTCATGAAATTTATGATTTTTCTAAAGTTGGGCCTTACCCAAATTGTTATTCTAAGCTTAAATTCAACCCCCCATGATATAATTTTCACTCATAAGAATGTTTTAGCGATTATTCAAGATTTCTTAGGGCCATATCTTATCATTCACACTATTCTCAAATCCAAGAACATTTACGATATTATTTATGATTTCAAGAATATTTTCAAGATATATGAGTTTTCCCTAATTTCATTAGTTTATTTTGTAATTAAACCCTTAATACATATTTTTTCTTAAGAATAACATCTTCCTATGTTAAAAATGGTGTATTCCTTTATCATAAATGTTGTTGCGTTTATGGTTTAAATTATGAATTTTATCCTAATTTCAGTTAATGTCATCATGTTTAGCCATGGTTGGTTATGAACACCTGATACCTAGGAGTGTAAGCATACATCAGTATATATGTTCACGATTACCTTAAAGTACGCATGTATTGTTATTTTTAGAATACCATTACTTGAGCACATCAGTTATTAGTTGTAATTCAGTGTCATGTAGTTGGGAGTAATACTTAGCATGGAGTGAACGCAGGAATGACAGATCCCCCATCATTTAGGCATGAGACCGTTAGTAGCAGTCCATAAGTTACAGATCTATGGTGCCACCATAGGTTATAAGGAGTCCCCAGTCAGTAAAGAAATGACAGCCTTGTCCTTCAAGATATCAATTTTGTAGATTCATACCAGCTAGTACTATTACCCTTGTCAAGGTACTAGCACCCTTCCAACTAGGGTTACATGCTGTACCCTAATTTTGCTTAGATTGAAGTATGTCAGTTGTAGTTAGCTGCCACAGTCCTCAGTTTATGTTCAACTTATGTTTTAGTTCAGTTATGTATGACCTTGTATTTAGTTATTTATTTATTATGTTTTATATAGTACATGTCTATACTTGGTCATTGCATCAGTTCACATCCTACAGTTTCAGACCCAGTGTTCATACATGACCCGCAGTGTAGTTTTACAACATATTCAACTTTAACTTAAGATTACATATAGTATTCATGTTTCTACCACTTCCAAGTTTATTGAAATG
The DNA here is from genome assembly GCF_002878395.1 of Capsicum annuum. Lineage (NCBI taxonomy): Eukaryota > Viridiplantae > Streptophyta > Magnoliopsida > Solanales > Solanaceae > Capsicum > Capsicum annuum. The sequence continues at coordinate 75,902,145 of NC_061111.1, forward strand.
TTTAGCTCATGATTTATAAATATCACTACGCCGTTATGTACAAATAAGTTTTGAATGCAAATTTCAGCAAATAGTTTATGTTGTCAGTTTTAAAGCATATTTTAAGTATTTTCATGACTAGTGAATATCTCACATACTCAATACATTCCAAAGTACTAATAGCATACCTATTCTACCTATAATTTTCATGTGATGTATATTTAGGTGCTTACTACAAGATCATAGCCAAGAAGATCACAACATTCAACCAACAATTGATAAGTTCTCTTATTTCAAGGACTCAAGTTAGTTGCAGTTCTTGTATTGCATTTTATTATTCGTGTGTATTGATTAGGGATAGTTGGGGTCATGTTCCGACTACATATAGTCAATAGAAATATAGGCTTCATAGATGATCAGTCAGAGTCATTGTATGTTGTTTGAGTTTTTCTCTTCTTTAAGATTACAATATTGTAAACTTTATACAATAATGTATTGATACAACTTATCTCATGATTATGCTTCCATTTAGATATTTTATCTTCTATATAAATAATTTAAATTAGTTTCTGAAGCATTGTGCTAGTATATGGGTTAGATTGGTATTATATCTGGTTCTAAGCATTGTGTTACGACTAGGGGTAGTCTTGGGTCATGACAATAGAAGAAGAGAAAATTAATTATTTCAAGGAATAATTTTCTAGGAGGTAGTGATTTCAAATTTTCACATGCTTAATTATCTACCAAAAGCTGTCTTAGAGGAGGAAAATGAACTAAAAAATTTTGTCCTTAAAATTTTGAGGGAGAAACTAAAAAATTTTGTCCTTAAAATTAGACATGTCAAATGCATATGATAGAGTATTATGGATTTATATGACAAAGGTGATGAGAAAAATGGGGTTCTTAGAAGTTTTTATTGATATGATATTGAGTCTTGTTGCAAATAACTGGTATTCTATCATTATTAATGATCAAGCTCATCAATTCTTCCATTTTACTAGGGGTCTGAAACAAGGGGAGACACTTTCTCCTACTTTATGTATCCTAACTACAGAGGCCTTATTTAGGTCTATGAATTTTTTATTTGATGATGGAATGTATAAAGGATGTGGGCTACTGAACTGGAGTAGGAACCTAAATTATTTAGCTTATACTGATAATACCATTATCTTCATCTCAGTGGATAAGTCATCTCTACAAATGGTTATGAATGTGTTGAAAGAATATAATAAAAAGTTAGGTCACTTGATAAATAAGAATTTATGATGTTTTTTCATGGATAAAAAAGCTGTAGTAAATTTTTTTGAAAGAGTTTAAAACATAGATAGGATTTAAGAAAGGAAAATTTCTGTTATGTATTTGGGTTGCCCTATAACACATGAGAGGAATACCAAAATGATTTGATGAAAAATATGAAGAGTAGACTACAGAACTAGAAGAGGAAATTACTATCTTTTGGGGGAAGTCTGTGTTGATTGCTAGTGTGCTACATATTATCCCACTTTATTTGCTATCAGCTGTGGTTCCTCCAAAGTTCATATTGTATAAATTCATAAAATTTTTAATAATTTTGTATATAGTACAAAATATGAAGTAAAGAGTAAGCAATGGGTGTTTTAGGATACGATGTATTTCCCAAAAGAAGAGGGTGGAGTGGGATTTAAAAATCTTTATTGTAGGAAGTTCAAACATCTAGTTTGACAGTTGGACAATATTGGGAGCACATATCATGTTGTGGAATATGATTTTATTTTTGATGAAGATGCAAATGATGTTGAAATTTTTATGTCTGATGTTGGGTGGAATATTCAAAAGATGAGTGAAGTACTACTATCTGATGTAGTGCAACATGTGGTGCACAAAATATCTATTAGTAAATAAGCATCTCCTTGGGCTATTCCTTAGTATATGACAACAAATAATGGAAATTCACAGTGTCAAGTCGTAATACCCCACAAGTTCCTAGATAAGTTTCCAACTATCCATCATATGTTTAAAGGCCCTAGAGAAATTATGTCAATACGTAATTATGTGTCATGACCATTCACCTTTTGTGTAAAGTGTTTTTTATGTGAATTATGATCACAGGAAAAACTTTGAGCAAAATCGAGTTGAGAACACTTGTATCGATTTAGTTACGGTATCCGATCCTACAAGGGTCAAATTTAAATTAGTGTAACTCTATGAATATAATGATTCAGGTGGCCCACTATATATCAAATGAAATATCCTTGAGTCTTTTTGCAATGCATCTGATTTCACCTTAATCCAATAGCGAAGAAGAAAGTTATTCTTATTTTACCTGGGAGTGTCTGTCTAAGGAAAGGTGCTGACTTGAGTTGATAAGCTGTCAACTAAGTGATGAGCTATCGAATTAGTTGTCAGCCTTAACTAGAAAAGACCCTTAATTATTTAGATAAGGTGATGACTAAGTTGATAAGACATTAACTAGTTGACAAGCTATCAACTAAGCCATCAACTTTAATCAGAAAGTGTCCAAGTCTAGCAAGAAGGTGACGACTAGATTGATATGTTATCAACTAGTTGATAAGCTATCAACTAGGTCGTCAACCTTAATCAGAAAATGTCCAAGTCCAGCTAGAGGGTGACGACTAGGTTGATAAGTTATCAACTACTTGACAAGTTGTTAACCTTGTTGTCAACTAAATATTTCTACAATTTTCTTTGGATTTCCTTAGGGGTAATTTGGTCTTTTACACACATCAAACTCATCTTACATGACTTAAAACCTCCCATACATGCTATTTTACACATTCAAAGTCATTTTTAAAAGTTTATTCTTCTGTCCACACTCAAGAGAAAAGAGATTAGGATTTCTTCCCAAGTTCAACTCCCAAGGCTCCCAATCCATTTTTACCTTCAAGAAGCCAAGAAATTTAGGTATGCAGGTATTCAGTGAGGATCTCCTTTAATCCTCATGCCCAAATTACAATTTTACTCATGAATTTTATGAATTCCATCAACTAGGGTTTCCACCAATTGATAATCCAAGCCTGCATTCAATTTCCCATGATATAAAATTTACTTTTAAGTATGTTTTAAGAATTTTCAGGGTTTCTTAGGCCCATATCATAACATTCACACTATTCTCAAATCCTATCATGTTTTATATGGTATTAGTTAAGATTTCAAGCATATGATTAAGTTATATGAGTACCCAAAGTTTCCCCAAATCCTTAAGTTTAATCTGATTTTGATTTAGGATCCATGAAAAGCATAAATTCCATGATTTCTTCATGTGATTCTTGATTTCAACTGTGAAATAGTATTTCCTCATAACTTCAAGTATTCTTCCATACTCTAACCATGACAAGTATTTATATTGATGAAATTACTGGATCCTTTAAGTCATGGAATTTCTTATCATTTCATTACTTTGAAACTATGGATTTTCTAGGAACTACGGTCAATCCTTAATATTGAACCATCTGTACATGTTGTTCTCATAAGCTCAACATCTTCCCAAACTCAGAATCATGAAGTCTCTCAGTTTAGTAATATATTATCTTTTGGGGTCTTTAATCATGAAATTTTCTTTTATGATTAGTTTTCAATATTATCATATTTAGTTGCATTACTCTGAGCTGGTGGGTTATGAACACCTAATACCTAGGAAGTCAGACATACATCAGTTTACATGTTCATAATTACATCAAATTAGGCATGTACTATTATTTTTTAGAATACCATAACTTGATCATATCAGTTAATAGTGCATATACCCATTTATGCTTCAGTGTCTTTCAGTTGGGAGTAATACTTGGCATTGAGTGAACTCAGGGATGGAGGATCCCTCATCAGTTAGGCATGAGTCATCAGTAACAGTGCCTATGTCTAGACGTATGGAACCACTATAGATTTTGAGTGGTCCCTCGTTAGTAGAGGCATGACACCTTCATTCTTCGAGACATAAGATTAGTGGATCCACACCAGTTAGTGTTGGTACCCTTGGCAAGATATCAAAACCCTTCCTATAGGGGATATGGGTTTGACTCCGATTATCTTAGATTGGGGCATATCGATTAAATGTTAGCTCCCATAGTTTCCAATTCAGTATTCAGAATTTGTTGAGTTCAGGTTTGCATGACCAAGTGATCAGTATTTCAGTTATCCAGTTATTCAGATTATTTTAGTACACATTTATGCTTGGTCATGCATTCTATATTCATGTTCATAGATTCATGCTCAGTATATTTATATATTTAGATCCTCCGTTTATGTTCAATTTACATTTCAATTTAGATACACATGATCTTTTGTCAATCCTTATTCCATGGTTTCAGACCCAGTATTCATACCTTGATCCTCAGTATAGTTTTATAGCATATTCAACTTTAACTTGAGATTTACATATAATATTCATGTCTCTATTACGTCCCAATTTACAAAAATATTTAGCTCATGATTTGGAAGTTTCACTACGTCTTACAAATTTTACATACATATATGATTTAAATGTCTACTTTTAGCAAATATCTTATGTCCTTAGTTTTAAATCATATATTATTTATTTTCACAAGTATTTTCATGATTTAGTTCATGTCTTACATACTCAGTACATTCCAATGTACTGACTACATATATGCGTTTGTGGATACATTACTTCCTGATGTAGGTACCAGATGTTGTCCAAACCTCAATGTCAGACAGTTTATAGCATTCAGCTAGCCGGTGATGAGTTCTCTTATTTCGAGGAATCAAGACAGTTGTAGTCCTTGTATTGTATTTTTCTTATTTATATGTATTGATTTGGCATAGTTGGGGGTCATGTCGTGACTACCTATAGTCAGTATAGTAGAGGCTTCATAGATAGTCAGTTAGAGTCATTGTATGTAGTCTCAGTTCCTCATTCTTCTAGATTTCAGTGTTGTAAACTCTAAATAGAAATGTTTCAAAATAGATTATGTTATGATTATGCTTCTGCTCAGCAAACTTTGCTTTTATTTATATTTTAAATCAGTTGCTCAAGCGCTACGCTAGTACATAGGTTATCTTGGGATCACATATGGTTCTGAGCACCGTGTGACATCCAGGGGATAGTCTCAGGACATTAAAAACTTTGAATCGGATCACAAAGTTTGAGTGTCCCAGGGTGTCTGTGAAGCCGTGTCTAGTACAGTTTTGCAAAGCAATACAGAGACATTTGTACTTTTCTTCGAGAGGCTATTGGGCATTTAAGAAATATTTTCTTTCTTTCATATCTTAGATCGTGAAGTAGATATGTTCTCTAAGAAACTTATACATATTATTACATTGCTCCATTTATGCAACTCGACCTTATTTTTGAAGTTACAGAAATAGTCAAGATAAAATTTCTATTGATAGAGTTTTCTCAAACAGTCCCCACAGACGGTTATGAGATTTCACCCAGGCTTAAAAGCATCCCATCAGTGCCTTTATGTTCCAAAATATTAAGGATTTCTTTCATGTTCATGAAAATTGTGCACTAAGCCATAGTCAGATATGCCCTCAAATCCCTACTCAGAATCCTATGACAACATATGACCTAGAGTTAGAAGGATGAACCTAGAAGTTTAATAGCAGTAAAGTAGGAATAGTGCTTATCTTGATTTAGTAGATGTCACGACCCCATTTTGAGTCGTGACAACACCTACCGTATCCCATCGGTAGGTAAGCCGATACCATTACCTAGAGCTAATGTAATGGGTTACCTTGGTAAGAACGTCCAACATGGACCCTATGTGTGAAAACAATAACAACAGCAGTTCACAACTAAGACAACTTATATTCAAATCCACGACCTAATAGTATTAACACAAGAGCTTCTAATCTTAACGATAGAAGTTTAAGATTAGTGATGATGGACCTAGTTTTTCATGATGGACCTAGTTTTTCATGTACTTAACCATCATGAAAGACTAGGCCCATCATCACTAAGAATTTCCCAACCTTTACGACTTGTTTCCATATATTAAGCAAGTAAAGTCCATCAACTAGTTTACTAGGTTTCTAGACTTCAAATTGTAATCATATATTTTAGAGGTGACTAGTTGTCATATAAGCCACCTTACTAGGCAGGATCTCATAATATAACCTCTTATTAAAGTCAGGCAGATATATTAGGTTATCCCTTGATTCTACGCAAGATTACACATACCACTAAGTCTTAACTTAATATTAGGCATAGATTTTCTCTTGTTGCTAATTAGTATCAACACGGGTCACACCTCTTATTTAGTGATTAGGAACAAGAAATGAATAGCAATTTACCTAGAGATTTCATATCTCAAGATCATAGGCGGTTGGTCCCACATGGCCTAACCTTACAAATATCAATGCATATAAGTAAATTTGCCCCACACGGCATCGTAACGTTCTGTCCTCTTTTGGATTTACTAGGCATTATCAAATAATCAACATATTCCTTCGAATTCATTGGGCATCATCATATTATCAACATATTCCTCCAAATTCACTGGACATCATCATATCATTAACATATTCCTCAGGATTCACCGGACATCATCATATTAATCAACATAATCCTCTGAATTCACCGAGCATCATCATTTATATACGTATTCCTCTAGATTCATCAAGCATCATCATAATATCAACGTATGCCTTCAAATTTACAGGACATCACCATAATATTAACATATTCCTCCCGATACAACAACATACATCCACATGCATAGCCGAACAAATAAACATACACAAGAGTTCACAATATAAGGAAGTAGGGATGTAGGATAACACTTTACCATTTTACTTTGCTAATAAGATTCGCACGTAATATGAACATAAATAAGAGAATGAGTATTTACAAGACGTGTACAATAACCACTTAACAAGATTATTAAAGTAATAGTCGCAAGGTAATCTGATAATCGAGTTCAACCATTGCAATTTCTATATATATAGTTTAGACAATCACCACGTATCTAGGTTTCTAAGCATTTTCCTAGTTCAAGCTTAAGGAGGGCTAAGTCCCATTTCTAAATCCCCAAAAATCCATAGCTTTACTAATACAAGATTAGTTTCTACCTGAGATTAGACTGAGTAATCCAAGTTACCTTATAAGGGCTTATCAATCCTTATTAAACCTAAAGGGGAAAACTTCTTCAAATATCTTTTCTAAGTCAACCCAACACCAAGGTCACTTCCTAACTAAACAACATATATATGTATAAGTCAACATTACCTCGAAGATTAGTGAAAAACTCCATTCTCATCTATTAGAGCAACTATAGCATCCTTATACTTTCTATAAGACTACAAGTGAACTACCCAAGGATTCTAAGCTAAGGATCCAATGTTCTACTAAACAAGTTCAATTGTCTAATCATCAAACTAATCTGAAGGTTCACTATTTAATCAACTATCATCTAAAATTCCCGCCCAATCTCACAAGACATCAATATTTATATTACAAAAAAACTCAATATAGTCTATGGGTAAGCCTACCCTACCTTGAGTCAAAGCAACTCACGAACAAATGAACTTTTCCTTTACTTTCCTTGAAGCCTCCTCTTCCACAAGTGATGCTATCAACAATACAATATAAGCATTACAACAAAAATAACAATACACACCATGGTACCTTTGGGTCATGGGTTTCAAAGGTCATCAAAACCTCCAAATAGGTTTCACCCTTCCAAGACCAACCGATAGGCTAACTATCTTTGGGGAGTTAAAACCCTCAAGTAATTTAAGTCAATCACTCAATTTTTGGGCCACAATTGACCCCCAATAATTTAGGGATTTTGAGCCAAGAAACCATGAAATCAATACCAAATTAGAGGAATTCTTTTCTTAGATTGTAGCAAGAATCAACCACACAAGTTCTTTAAGCTCCAATTCAACCAACAAGACACACTTAGAAGATTTTACATTCCATTAGGATTTATAGGTTAAGAGGGAGGCATAAAATAGCCTAAATTCGTGCAAGACAATACTTAAATATGGACCATCTCTCTGATGGCTCGGTCACAGCCCCCACCTCACCGCGGTTGCGGCATCGTGATTTTACCTCTATTACCACAGTCGTAGTGCCTCGGTGCATGCTAGTCATGGTTGAATCTTTGGCCAATGCCTCAGGATACATCTAGGGTCCGTTTTGAACAAATAAGTTATGAAACCCCATAGTTTTCAATATTTTGAATGCATTGGCGAAGTCGGATTTCTCATACAAGGTTGTTTTGCTAAAGTATTTGATTAGTGGTCAATTAGGACCAACGATGACTTCAAATTGAGAAAAAGGGTTCTAAAACCCAAATAAACTGTCAGGTAAATGAACAATCGGTCCCTGCAAGTGATTAATGACTTAGGACAGCTATGGAGAAGCTCTACCAGAGAAAGTAAGCAAAAATATGGATAATGACCTGAAGGGTCATTACAACATCCACTACTAAGGAACTTTCGTCCCCGAAAGTTAAAGACAAAAAAGTACCTGTAGTCTCGAACAAGTAAGGATACTGGGCTCGTATCTTACTCTCGATCTCCCAAGTAGCTTTCTCTACTGGGCGATACCTCCATTGAACCTTGACTACTAAAATCTCCCTATTACGCAGTCGTATCACATCACTAGCAAAAATAAGCACGGGCTCCTCCACAAAGATCAAATGATCATCTAACTGGATCGAGTCCCATCAAATGATCATCCAACTGGATCGAGTCCCATCTAAGAACATGAGAAGGATCAGGAATATATTTTCGCAACATAGAAACATGGAAAACTGGATGGGCATTGACAATGTATGGAGGTAGAGCCAACTCATAGGCCACCTTGCATAGGTGAAACACGAAGGAACACCTGGTCACCCACTCCAAATCTCAAGGAACGGAGTCTACGATCGGCATAGGCCTTCTGCCTACTCTAGGATGCTCTCAGCCTATCCTGAATCACCCTGACTCTATCTAACAAGTCCTGAAGCTAATTTGTACCACATGATCTAACCTCGGATGTCTCAAACCATCCTATAGGATAATGACACCTTCTACCATACAAATCCTCATAGGGTGCCATCTCAATACTCAAATGATAACTGTTGTTGTAGGAGAACTCCATCAATGATTAGTGCTTATCCCACTGACCTCCAAAGTCCATAACACAAGCTCGGAGCATATCCTTAAGAACCTGAATAGTTCACTTAGACTGACCATCCATCTATGGATAAAATACTATACTTAAATCCACTCGTAACTCCCCTTGAAATTCTCTCCAAAACCTCGAAGTAAACACAAAACCACGATCTGATATGATAGACATAGAAACCCCGTGCAACTGAACTATCTCCCAACCATAAATCTGGGATAATCTCTCGGCACTGAAGGTTATCTGAATAAAAATGAAGTATGCCAACTTGGTCAAACGATCCACAATAACCCAAATATCATCGTGATTACAGGAAGTATGAGGCAAACCACTAACAAAGTCCATGGTGAACCTTTCCTATTTCCACTCGGGAATGGGTATCTCTGAGTCAATTCGCCGGGATGATGATGCTCAGCCTTAAATTGCTGACAACTCAGGCAATGAACTATGAATCCTACAACATCTCTCTTTATACAATCCCGCCAATACAAGTACCTCAAATTTCTATACATCTTGGCCGTACCCGGATGAATAGACTACCTTGAACAGTGAGCCCCATACAGAATGGGCTGAATCAAGCATCTAGTTGGGGAACACAAATATGACCCTAAAATCTCAAGATTCCCTCAAAATCTAAGGTGTGTCTCCTAGACTCACCACTCACTACTCAATCACAGAGAAGGTATAAGTTACTATCCCTGAACTGATAGTCACAAATTTGCTCGAACAGGAAGGACCTTACCTCTACGCTAGCCAAAACTCTCGCGGTATCTAAGATATCATGGAAAGCCATCAAATTGGATAAGGATTGAATGTCCCATGCCAATGGTCTCTGAGAAACTGAAATACATGCCAAAATGCTCATACTCGCTGCCTTTCGACTTTGCCTTACCTAGATGATACAAGATAGACATATCATAATCCTTTAGCAACTCTAACCACCTAGGCTAGCGAGCATTAAGCTCTCACTAAGTCATAAGATGTTGACTACTATGATGATCAGTTAAAATCTCACAACGTACACCATACAAATAATGCCTCCAAATCTTAAGTGTGAAAACTACCACTGCCAACTCTAAATCATGAGTAGGGTAGTTACGCTCATGCACCTTAAGTGGTCTAGAAGCATAAGCAATAACATGACCCTGCTGCATTAAAACACATCTAATACATTAACCAGAAGCATCACAAAACACAGTGAATCCCTCACCCTCAACAGGAAGAGATAATACTGGGGCTGAAGTGAGACAATCCTTGAGCTTTTCAAAGCTCAACTCACACTCCTTGGACCATTAGAAAGGAACTTCCTTCCAAGTTGATCTAGTCATAAGGACAAATAAAGTAGCAAATCTCTCAATAAAACATCTATAATAACAAGCCAAAATGAGAAAACTACGAACCTCAGTCAGAGACGTCGGACTAGCCCAATCATGGATCTCTGAAATCTTAGCCGGGCTTACCATAATACCCACCTTGGACACCACATGTATGATAAAAGATAGTGACTCCAGCCAAAAATTGCACTTGGAGAACTTGGCATAAAACACATGCTCTCTAAAAAATTAGAGCAAAACCCTCAAATACTATGCATGATCCTCACTATTCATCGAGTATATAAGATATCATCAATGAACACTATGAAAAAGGAGTCTAGAAAGGTTTTAACACATGGTTCATCAAGTCCATAAATGCGGCTAGAGCATTAGTTAGCCCAAAAGACATTACCAAAAACTTATAGTGACCATAACGAGTCCTGAAGGCTGTCTTTGAGATATCCTTAGCCCAAATCCTCAACTGATGATAACCGGACCTCACATCTATCTTAGAAAACACCGCTGTGCCCTGAAGCTAGTCAACAAATCATCAATGCAAGTCGTAGGATAAAATTCCTTCACTGTCACCTTATTCAGTTGCCTATAATAAATACACATCCGCATCAACCCATCTTTCTTCTTTACAAACAAAATAGAGGCTTCCCTAGAGAAACACTTAATCTAATGAACCCTTTCCCAAGAAGATCCTAAATTTGAGAATTCAGCTCCTTAAGCTCAGTGGGAGCCATATAATAAGGTGCCAATGAAATAGGTCGAGTACCAGGATCAAGGTCAATAACAAACTTAATCTCATGGTCAGGGGGAATACCATGAAGATCGTCAGGAAACACATCAGGAAACTTACACATAATAGGAACAGAGTCAAGTGTCAGAATCTCTACACGGGTATCACATACATAGGCAAGATAAGACTCGCAACCTCTCGACATAAGCCATCTAGCACAAATATACAAAATAATCCCAGTCAACTCACGGCTAATCGCTCCCTGCCACACAATTGGGGGAACACTGGGTATGGCAAAGGTAACGGTCTTGGTAAAACAATCCATAACCATATGATAGTGGGATATCTAGTCATGCCTAGAATCACATAAAAATCCAACATATCCAGAATTATAAGATCAGCATAAGTATCAACATCACTAACTTTCATGACACATGATTTGAATGCCTGATCCACTACTAAAGAGTCACCTATGGGAGAAGATACATGTAATGGCACAGATAATAAATCACTAGTCGACTCGAACAGTGGTTTATATTAAGAAGATATATAAGAATAAGGGGATCCAGTATCGAATAAAGCTTGAGCTGACTTGTGGCATACTAAATTGCACCTGTGACTACTGTATCTGAAGTCTTAGTCTCGCGCCTAGCAGGTACTGTATATAACTGACTACGCCCGCGATCGCCCGAATGACCACCTGCCCTTCCTGCCTGAGTACCACCTTGAGTGCCCTGGCAACCACCTCTACGACCACGCGCACCACCCCTACTTGAAGGGGGAACTTCCCTAATAGGAGTGGCTCCCTAGGCTAAAAGAACCATCGCCCCACGACAAGGGCAGTCTTTAGAGAAATGTCCAGGAAGTCCACAAGTAAAACAAGACTCCTAAGAAAAACCAGAACTCACATAATTGGTTGATCTTGCATAGCTACCACATCTAGCATGAGCCACAGGTGAACCTCCCATAGACTGATCACCGCCTTTCATAGGGTGTCCACTGGAAATAAACTGATCCCCATCAGCTGCCTAAAGAGTTGTCTGAACTAGTCGACTTTAAGGCTGGAAAGATAGACACGGAGGATGTCCAGCATAAGAAATAACACCTCTAATCAAAGAACTACTTTGGCACCACCAAATCTTCCTTAATACTTAGGCCTCTTATCACGACCCTCACGCTGTATGTCCTCTATCACCCTAGCATGATTATCAAACTTAGAAAACGTCCTATCAGCAATAACCAAACTCGGAGTAGCCATCTAAATAGGAAGTCTCAATCTTCTCACAAAACAGAAAACTCTCTCATACTCAGTATCTAAGATAGAAGTCGCATACCTAGCCAAGTCATGGAAATGAGACTCATACTCAATGACTGTCATCGAACCCTTTTCCAATATAGAGAACTTATCCCTCAAATGATCTCTAAGGCTGCGCGACATAAAATTCTCTAAGAACAACTCAGAGAATTAAGTCCAAGAGAGAGGGGAAGATCCAACTGGTCTAGAACTCATAAAACCCTTCCACAAGTGTCTAGAAGACAAGTCCAACTAAAATATGGTGTTGTCCACTCCACGAGTCTATGAGGCATAACCCATGAAGCTTATCCTCACAAGCAGTCAAGAGCTCAAATGCATCCACTCCAGGGGCACCAGAAAATCTAGGTGGAGCCAATCTCAAAGACCTACCCAATGTCTTTTTCTCTTCAGCAGACATAACAGGCTGGGTCATAACTGGCTGAAGAACTTTCAGAATAGGAGGAAGATCAACTCTAGAAGTTATAGATGAAGGCTGCATTCCTGCTCCAGTAGTCTGTGAACCATCAACAAAACTAAACTACTGAACCAAAACATCTCTAAGACAAGAAGAGGGAATGAATCCTTGTGAGGCCTGGGCTGGTCCCTGGCCCATCGCTGGCTGAGGTGGTAGAGTCTCCGGCTTGGGTGCAGGAATATGGTCTGGGGAAGGATACATTTTGGTCACTAACTGTGGATAACACATGATTCTAGGTCTTAAGATCCACCTTGCTTATCACCAAAGAACATGTCTTGGGCATCAACTAAAGAGTAAAGTCAACAGAATATCCTACAAACCAACTCAGACTTTTAGCACGATAAGAATAAAATAGGTAAAGGACTCCTAAAAATGTCCCATAGCCTCCTGAAGATAGGAAATAGAGGTCAACGTTCCGATCTACAAGATTTTATTAGACACTTGCTCTTGTATCAATAATATTGGTGAAACCTAAGCTCTGATACTAATTTGTCATGACCCCATTTTAGTCGTAATGGCACCTACCACATCCCACCGATATGTAAGCCGATACCATAACTCAGAGCTAATGCAATGGGTTACCTTGGTTAGAACGTCCAACATGGACCTTATGTATGGACATAATAACAACAACATTTCACAACTAAGACAACCGATATTCAAATACCAATCCCATGACCTGATATATTAATACAAGGGCTTCTAATCTTAACCATAGAAGCTTACAATCTCAAAGTCTAAAACATCTTAGATAATCTCATACATTTGTCTAAAAAAAGAACAAATAAAGATAGAGGGGAAAGAGGGAAACTCGATCTCCAAGAGCTCACCCTATCTTGAGATAGTCAACTCTCATGAACTAGCTTAACGACAGCAACTAGAACAGGCTTTGCACTAAAAAGGTATAGAAATATAGTATGAGTACCAAAATACGGGTACTCAGTAGGCATCATCGGCTGACTTAGCTCAAATATAATGTAAAGATGATATAAAGTAAGACAATAATCTTAAAGTCAAAGGATGGGATCGAACCTGGGTCTTCCTTAATACCACTGTAACAATATGTATATTACTAAAGCAATAACACTACATACTATCTCAATATACTCCATAATCACCATAACAACTGAGTATCATTCGGAAGCATAAAGCCATATATATAATAGAGAAGCATGTACTTTCCATAATCAATTATAAACCATCTTAAGAACATAAAGCATAAGAACTTACCACGAAGAACCCATATCGCCGAGAAGTACACAAAAGAGAGCACGACAAAGAACTCATCACGGCATCCCATACCATCAGAGAGTACACAAAAGAATATCAAACAAGAACCCAACATAGTGTCCTGTACCAATGGAGAGTACACCAAAAGAATACAACCAATAATATAATAAAGCAAAACTAGTCCATCAATTGACCAAAACCGCAGGTAGCACAACCTTGCCATGGCTCATTACCGAAATCTACATCTAAATACCCATACCGTAATTAAACATAAAGAAAGCAATATTGTCATAGCATAGACGCATAGTTAGTAATTCTATAATTCATTGATAAACAACGCATAAAGTTAACACTAGTTAACCTTATTTTCCATGAATCGATAGATTACAAGTCTTATAATTACTAGACATCAAATTTGGGGAATACTAAAAGCCACTTATATTATAGGTTATCCTTCTATCATAAGGCCATTCTTTAGCTAGCATCTTCATAGTATGAGTCATCAATTAAGACATCTCAACCACACATATTAGAAGATAATCTACTTAACCATAATGAAAAATTAGGTACATCATCACTAAGCATGTCCCAACCTTAAAGGCTAGTTTCCATATTTTAAGCAAGAAAAGTCCATCAACTAGTTTACTAGGTTTCTAGCCTTCAAATTGTATCATATATTTTCGAAGTGACTAGTTATCATATAGGCCACTTTACTAGGAAAGATCTCATAATATAACCTCTTATTCAAGTCAAGTAGATATATTAGGTTAGCCCTTGATTTTGTGCAAGATTACACATACCACTAAGTCTAAACTCAATATTAGGCAGAGATTTGCTCTAGTTGCTAATTAGCATCAACAAGGGTCACACATCTTATTTAGTGATTAGAAATAATAAATGAATAACAATTTACCAAGAGACCTCATATCTCAAGAACGTAGGCGGTTTGCCCCACACGGCCTAACCTTTATAAATATCAATGCATATAAGTAAATTTATCCCATAAGGCATTGAAACATTCTTACCTCTTCCAAATTTATCGGGCATCATCATATCATCAACATATTTCTTTGAATTCACTGGGCATCATCATATCATCAACATATTCCTCTGAATTCACCGAGCATCATCATATCATAAATATATCACTCCAAATTCACCAGGCTTCTTCATATTATCAACATTTTCCTCTGGATTCACCAGACATCATTATATTAACAACATATTTTTTCAAATTCACCGGGCATCATCATAATATCAATATATGCCTCCGAATTCATCGGACGTCATCATAATATCATCATATTCCTCCCAATACAACAACATATATCCACATATATAGCCGAACCAATAAATATACACAAAATTTGACCATATAAGGAAGTAGGGATATAGTATAAACACCTTGCCATTTTACCTTGCTAATAAGCTTCACATGTAATATGAGCATAAATAAGAGCATGAGTATTTACAAGATGTACACAATAACAAATTAATAAGATTATTCAAGTCATGGTCGCAAGGTAATTCGATAATTGTGTTCAACCATCACAACTGCTATATATATAGTTTAGACAATCACCACGTATCTAGGTCATTTTGTCTAGTTAAAGCTTAAGGAGGGTCAAGTCCTATTTCAAAATCCCCAAGAAGCCATAGCTTTATTAATACAAGACTAGTTTCTACCCGGTAGTAGAATAAGTCATCTAAGTCACCTCATAAAGTCTTATCAATCCTTATTAAACCTAAAAGGGAAAACTTCTTCAAAAATCCTTTCTAAGCCAACCTAACACCAAGGCCACTTCCTAGCTAAACAACATATATATGTATAAGTCAACATTGCCCCTTTGATTAGTGAAAAACTCCATTCTCATCTATTAGAGAAAGTATAGCATCCTTGTACTAGCTATAAGACTACAAGTGAACTACCCAAGGATTCTAAGCTAAGGATCCAGCATTACACTAAACATTTTCAATTGCCTAATCATCCAAATAATCTTAAGGTTCACTATTTAATCAACTATCATCTAAAATCCCTGCCCAATCTCACAAGACTTCGATATTTACATTACAAATAAGCTCAATATAGTCTACGGGTAAGCCTAACCTACCTTGAGTCAAAGAAACTCATGAACAAACAAGCTTTTACTTTCCTTTCCTTAAAGATTACTCTTCCACAAACGATGCTATCAATAATACAATTTAAGCACTACAACAAGAATAACATTACCCACTATGGCACCATTGTGCCATGGGTGTAAAAGGACATCAAAATCCTCAATTGGGTTTCACCCTTTGAAAGGAGTTTCCAAGACCAAACCATAGTTTAACTATCTTTGGGGAGTTAAAACCCTCAAGTAATTTGAGTCAATCACTTAATTTTGGGGCTATTATTGACCCTCAATGATTTAGGGGTCTGAGTCAAGAAACCACTAAATGAATACAAAATTAGAGGAATTCTTACCTTAGATTCTAGCAAGAATCAATCACACAAGTGGTTTAAGCTCCAATTCAACCCACAAGACACACTTAGAAGATTTTACACTCCATTAGGATCTATATATTAAGAGGGAGGCATAAAATGGCCAAAATTTGTGCAAAGCAGCACTTAAATATAGACCAACCATCTCTCTGATGGTGCGTTTATGACCCTCATTTCGTCGCGGTCGCGACATCATGGTTGTACCTTCTTTACTGCGGTTGTGGCACCTTAGTGCATGCTATGCATGGCTAAAGCTTAGAACTTGGTTCCGAGCTTCGGCCAATGCCTCGAGATGTATGTGGGGTCTGTTTCAAACAAATAAGATATGAAACCGTATAGTTTTTGATATTCCAAATGCATTGACAATGTCAAATTTTCCATACGAGGCTGTTTTACTAAAGTTTTTTCTTAGTGGTCAATTGGGACCAACAAAGACTTCAAATTGAGGAAAGGGGTTCTAAAACCCCAAACGAATAGCCAGGTAACCAAACTATTAGTCCTCGCAATTCATTAATGACTTGGGATGGATATGGATAAGCTCTACTGAAGAAAGTAAGTAAGAATATGAATAATGACCTGAAGGGTCATTAAAATACATTATGTATCTATGGAGCTAGAAAGGCCTTGTATAGATTGTATGATAACACTTTTAAAGAGATTTACTAGTTAAGGGGACTTAGAGTATGTTAAAGCTTTAGTCATGAAAGGAATTAGGCATCGACCAGAAAAAATAAAGAGGTTTGTTATGGTTTAATCAGTTCACAAAATTTTATGTGGGTTAGTGTTTCATGATTCCTATCCAGTAGTAGTAAGTTACTATAGTACATTAAAGGTTTGGGGATATCCATGTGAAGTGATAGAATCTAAGTCTGAATTATGGATGATTAAGCTAATAGAGAGAAGAGTTTTGAGGGTATGGTTATACTCCTGAAAATTCTAAGTAGTAAGTGTTTATGGTATTATAAGATGACTATTCGGGCTATGGAAAGCAAGAGTTGTATCTTAGAAGGAAGTACGACAAATGGGATCTACACCTTCAAGTATAGTTGACACAACGCAACCGGGGACCTTATCGTAATGAGCATACATTGAGTCAGTTGAATTCCAAACCTATAACAAGATAGAATAATTGAACAAGGACTAAATTTGGGATAGGTCTATTCCTAGACCATCCCTACCAATTTATCCCATCCACTAAACTATACCAACCAAATCACTACGCAAAACCAATACCGAACCAAGGGTCATAAACAAGGCCATAACCAAATGAGTTCCAAAACATAATATGATTAAAACCAAAATAAAATACGATGGAACAACCAATAATATCATCAACCAGTATTAGTCCCAATACCAATACCAATGCAAAGGCTGACACCACTACCAACCCGACCCATTCTAACCCATAGTACTACCAACAAAGCCTCTAACCAAAAGAATACCAAAATCTAATTGGGACATACCCCCAACCATAGTCAAAAATAATATCCATAAATAAGTCAAAGTATGAAATAATATCCGTGAACTGAATCCTTACGAATAGATGGAAGCTCACCACTTCAATTCAAATCTTGACCCCAACATCTGAATTGCTAAGTAGGAGGAGCAGAAAACTGTTTCCTACATTGCGTGGGGATACAGCGCTCGAAGACGGGTAGCAGGTGAATGCTAGCATGAACTCAGGATAAGGATAAAATAATGCCATTTATAAAACCAACTAAACACCATCCATATGCACACAACCATACATACATATATATAAAACCATGTCGAGAAAGGGAACCGGTCTTAGCATGCCATTAAAACCTTTACCTAGGCTATGTAGCTTTGCCATCCTAAACCACCCACTAGCTATATGGATTCAGCACCCCTGCTGAAAGGGCCCTAGTACGTGAAGGCATATGACCAGGGAAGAAAACCTGGGATGACAAGTACATCCCCCAAATATAAAGCGTGACTTCATGCTTAGAGTCACTAGGAAAAAAACCTCACATCGAAAAATATGAGTTTCCAGTTTAGATCCCTGATGGGACCTTCACCTTCCAGTACTTTGTCATACCTCTCTCCTTTAATCCCAATTAAAACCATTTTCCAATCAACCATTATTTCATTATTATACACCAAGACTATTAATTGTGGTATCGTAATACCAATATTAACTTGCAAGTATTATTCTTAGCCAAACCTTATGGGATTATCATGTACCCTATATTATTTCCAATTTACCAAAACCATGGCCACCAAGGCCTTTCCAATCCATTTAAAACCATTTAAACCATTTATATCATTTAGAGTTCCATTACCATAT
The DNA here is from genome assembly GCF_002878395.1 of Capsicum annuum. Lineage (NCBI taxonomy): Eukaryota > Viridiplantae > Streptophyta > Magnoliopsida > Solanales > Solanaceae > Capsicum > Capsicum annuum. The sequence goes on from NC_061111.1 coordinate 75,921,050, forward strand.
TTAAACCATGCATAAGTTCTATTGAATAACCACTATTATAGTGAAAACATTGTTATAGGCATTTTGTCAAACACTTTGGGGGCATAGTATTTCCAAAACCAAAGTCCATTACTAAAGAACCAATACTATGCAATCAATTATCCAAAACCACCATTAATGCATATAAAAGCTCAATTAAAATATGGGAATACCATAACCAAGCATTTATTATCAAAACCCCCAAATTATATTTGAAAACCCAAAATCATACAACATTCAAATCATAAAAACATTGTATAAAACCATGACTTTAGTTGGAACTAACAATGAGGGAAGATAATTTTCCTTAAACCAAGATGATGATGGAGAGAAATCACCAAGACAAGCCCCAATTTACTCCTTAAAGTGAAACCCTAGCTTCATTTACCCAAGAACTCTAGAGAGGATTTAAGAGTGTTTTCCAAGTGTTTAAGAATAAAATATAGGGTAAATTCCCTCCCAAAAGTAATATAAGTTGTGGGAACTTATAAGGATTAGTGGGGAAATGTCCAGATTTCCCGAACTAAACTGTATGAAATTCCTGTCATAGCGTACGACTGACCCTTATGAGTCATACCCATCCTCTACGAGTGGTACCCACCATTCATACCCTTGGTCTCCCCTTTAGACCCAACACTATCCAAGTTTCGACACACCTAAACCCAAGTCATATTCAAGTGTATATTTGGTACCCATAAACAGTACCCCTGGTAGAATCTAATCCTAAGAGGATTGAACACTAAACACCAAATTAGTCTTGGGTATAACTCTTACCCTGTCTTATGGCTAATGGTGAGCAACTCATATTCAGATCCAACATAAGTTACCAAGTCTAAGATTAAGCGAAGGAAAACCCAAAACAAATGCTGCATATCAAACCATACTACTCATACTATTCAATTTGTACTAGTGACCAAAATCCATCCCACGAACCAGTACCAGTCAGTATGCGATTGGACCATACCATTCTTACCCCAACATACGGCTCGTACCTGTAAGTCGTATTGGGTACAGAAACTAGAATTTCAGGAAATTTTCTAAGGTCTATTAACCAGGGTGTTTTAGTAGGGAAGTTTAAGCTAGAGGATGAGATGGTGAGGGGGTTTTTCCCTCCTACTTGTAACATTCATCCCTAAATGACAAAAAGGTAGGGGTAACCACACGCATGAGTTATTTTCTTTATAAAATATATTTATAGTCTTTAGAAAAGTTTGAAAACAAAGAGTCAAAGATATTAATCTTTCCTTTATCAATCTCAGAAAATAAAGATGTGTTGAAGACACATACTATCCGCACAAATCTCAGGAGCAAAAAACAGATGTGGATACTTGAACTTCATGTCCTCCCCCGCTTCCCATGTAGATACTTCCACCTTATGGTTCTGCCATAGAACATTAACTGAAGCCACATCCTTGTTTCACAATCGATGAACCTATCTATCATAGATCTTAACCGATACCTCTTCATAAGACAGAGAGTCCAAGATACCCAACTGCTTCAAAGGAACAATCGAAGATGGATCACCAAGACACTTCCTCAACAAGGAGACATGAAATACTGGATGAATGAAGCTTAAATTAGATGGAAACTCCAACTCATTAGCAATATTTCCAACCCTCTGTATAACCATATATGGACTAATATACCAAGGACTGAGCTTTCCCTTTTTTCCAAATCGCATTACTCCCTTCACGAGAGATACCTTGAGGAACACCTTATCCCCAACCTCAAACTCTAAGTCTGTACACCTTACATCCATATAGGACTTTTGGCAACTTTGGGTAGCCTTAAGCCTATCCCAAATTACCTTCACCTTTTCCATAGCTTGATAGAACAAATCTAGACCAAACATATCTGCCTCACTAAGCTCAAACCAACTAATAGGAGATCTTTATCTTCTACCATACAATGCCTCAAAAGGGGCCATACCAACAATAAAATGATAACTATTATTGTAAGCAAACTCTACCAAAGGTAGATGCTTAATCCAACTGCCATCAACCACACATGCCCAAAGTATATCCTCCAATGTTTGAATAGTTCTTTCCACTTTCCCATCTATCCGAGGACAAAAAGAAGTACACAAACTCATGTTAGTACCCAATCCCTTCTGAAAAAACTGCTAGAAATGAGATGAAAACTGTATACCACGATTAGAGATAATTAAAACAGGTACCCCATGCAAGTTTACAATCTCCTGAAGATATAACTTTACATAGTATTCCACTAAAAAGGCAGTCCTCACTCGCAAGAAGTGAGTAGGCTTTGTAATCCTATCTACGATAAGGTAAATTGAATTATATTAATTTTGAGGCCTAGGAAAACCGGTAACAAAATCCATATTGATTACCTCCTATTTCTACTTGGGTAAAACAATCTATTGATACAACCCACCAGGTCTCATGTGCTCAAGTTTAACTTGTTGACACACCAAGCACTTGGCCACAAAATCCGCCACGTCCCTTTTGATACCATTCCACCAATACATCTCCTTAAGATCATGATACATTTTTATCGAGTCGGGATGTACAACATAGCTCGATTAATGAACCTCAACCAATATCCTTTGCTGTAAACCATCGATATCTAAAATGCACAAACTCCCTTGGTATCATAAAGTACCATCACTACTAATCTCAAACACCATTACCTTCTATGAACCCACATTACTCTTGATTTTCATCAAGATAGGATCTAACACTTGCTTCTCCTTAATCTCTACACCAAGAGATGACCGAACCACTTCCTATACCATCACGCGACCATCCTTGGAGTCTAAAAGATGAACTCCAAGATTTCCCAAGAGGTGAATATCTATCACCAATTCTAATTTTCCTTTCTTCACATGAGCCAAACTCTCCATGGATAAACTGCTAAGAGCATCAGCAACAACATTAGCCTTACCTGGGTAATAGTGAACCCTTATGTCATAGTATTTGAGAAGCTCTAACCATCTCATTTGCCTGAGATTTATCTCTTTCTGAGTGAACACATTCTGCAGACTCTTATGATAAAAAAAGATGTCTTCGTGCACTCCATATAGATAATGCTACTAGATTTTCAAAGCGAAATCCACCGCCAACAGTTCTAAATCATGAGTAGGATAATTCCTCTCATGCACCTTCAATTGCCTATAAGCATAGGCAATCACCATCCCATGCTGCATGACAACACAACTAAGTCCCACCCTAGATGCATCACAATAAACCGCAAACCCCTCACTTCCCATAGGCAATGTCAAGTATAGAGATAGTTAAATTATCTATCAACTTCTCGAAACTCCCTTCACAAGCATCTGACCAAGAAAACTTGACCTTTTTCTGAGTCAACATATTGAAAGAAGTAGCTATCATCAAAAAGCTCTCCACAAATCATCGATAATACCCAGCCAAACCTAAAAAGCTCCAAATATCGATTAGAGTCATGAGTCTAGGCCATCTTATAACCATAACCACCTTTTGTGGATTCACCATGATCCCCTAGCTAGAAATAATATGACTAAGAAAAGTCATAACATTCAACCAAAACTCACACTTAGGGACTTGGCATACAATTATTGCTCCTTCAAAATCTGCAATACCTTACGTAGGTAATTAGCATGATCCATCTCACTCTTGGAATACACCAAGATATCATCAATAAACACAATGCCAAAGAGATCTAAGACCTACCTAAAAATCCTATTAATTATATCCATAAATACTACCGGGGCATTAGTAAAACCAAATGACATCACCAAGAATTAAAAGTGCCTATACCGAGTATGAAAAGACATCTAAGGATATCCTCATCCCCGATCCTAAGCTGATGGTACCTAGACTGAAGATCTATTTTGGAAAAGAACTTGGCACCTTGCAACTTATCAAACAAGTCATCTATCCTTGGAAGATGATACTTGTTCTTGATTATTACTTTTATTCAACTACCGATAGTCAATGTATATCCGAAGGTAACCATCCTTTTTGCATACGAACAACGCCAATGCACCCCACAGGGATACACTAGGAAAAATAAAGCCCTTAGCTAGAAAATCCTTAAGTTGCTTCTTGAGTTCCCTCAACTCAATCAGAGCATCATATAAGAAGGAATAGATATTTGACGAGTGTCTTGAATCAAATAAATACCAAACTATATCTCCCTATATGTAGGAACACCAAGAATATCATGCAGAAAGACCTCAGGAAACTCATTTACCACCAAAACTGACTGCAGAGAAGGACCTTCCGAGATAGAATCTTTAACCCAGACTAAGTGATAAAAATAACCTTTTGATATTTGAGTTATAAGATAAGAAATCAACCTCCTCTATGAGTAAGGGAACCACCCTCCCACTCTTTGACCGGTTTACCAGATAACCTAAAGATAACCTTATGGGTCCAAAAATCCAAAGACACATAACAAGAGTGTAACCAATCCATCTCCAGAATAAAATCAAAATCCACCATATTATGTTTAAACAAATCCACCAAAGTCTTCCATTCACCAACAGATACCACACACCCCTTATAGACTCTCTCAGCAAAAACTAAGTCACCTACCGAGTAGAACCAGACTAAGGATCCGAAATAACCTTAGGATCAAAACCAATACATAAAACCACAAATGAGGTCACACAAGAAAGTGTGGACCCTAAATCAAGAATACAATACACGTCATGAGAAAAGAGTTGTAACATACAAATAATAACATCAAGTGATGCCTCAGATTCCTACCGAAATATAAGAGAATATAACCTAATTCGGCCAGTGCCGATACCAGAAATAGAAGCAGACACCGAAGCCACAACAATGGTGCAAGAGCAGAAGATAAAACAACTGGAGCTTTGACTGCTTCCAAATCTCCCTTACCAATCAAACAATTCTTAAGCATATGGCCTAGCTAGACATATTTAAAATACTTGTCCCTTCCCTTATCATAATAACCCCAATAAAAACAACTATAGAACCATCAAGAAGGGCATAAAAAACTGATTGACCCCTACTCTCCTGAGATTAGGCACCTTCTTCCCAAAAATTATCACTACCTTTCTATCGCCTATAACCCAACTACCTCAGATAAGGAGCACAAGCAGTAAAGAAGAGCTAGAACTCCCTTACTTCTTTTTTGGCCATTTACCTCCATCCTGAACACCTTGCAACTGAGCAGCTCCCTGATTAGAAAACCTACTCATCTTACCCTACCTATCTCTGAACTTTGCATATTTCCTTTTCATATCTTCCACCTGCTGCATATTAATAGTCAATCTAGAGATACCTATATCCTTGATCAGCAAAGCAGTCTTTCTTTCCAATATCAAATGCGGAGATAGCCTAGAAGCAAACTTTCTCATTCTTGTCCTCACATCAGCCTTCAAATTAGGAGCATACCTTGACAACTAGTGAAATTTTAAGGCATATTCCTTAACAGATATTCTCTCTTTCTTAATATTCACAAATTCCTCCATATTTGCTTCTCTTATCTTTTGAAGAATGAAATGATCCAAAAAAAGGAGGAAAAAACATTCAATAAGGATGACTTCTCCATATCACCTCTATCCCAATCCCACTCTACATACCATTGGTACGTAATATCCTTGAGCAAATAAGCTGTAAAGTTTACACCTTCTACATTCATAACCTGCATCACCCAGAATATTTTCTCCATTTCATCTAAGAAACCCTAAGGATCCCCTTCTACCTTCACACCAGTAAAAGTAGGACGATTTAATTTCATAAACTAACCCATGTGGCCTCAATAGACAACCTACCAAACACATCCCGCTCAACCTGATCAATAACCAATCGAGAAATAGTATGAATAGACTGATAAAATTCTGCATTAGTGACCTCACCCCGAGGAGTACAAGTAGAAACTGGAGGAACTCCAGAACTATTGGAGATAGGACCCTTAGTTCAAAGAAAAACCCCAGACGTAGGAAATACCCCATCAACATTATCCCCAGATGGGATTAAAGAGTTTTTTATGTTTTAGATTATCAAGGCATGATCTGAAAAGTGAACAACTAATGATAAGAAAAGGATCCTAGGAATTAGACTCCAAGCTTGAAAATAGAATACCAAGAAAGTGAAACATTCCTAAATTCGTTGTCACCTCTCTATTATGAGTGTGGCATGCTACACATCCTTATAAGAGACTCTATCAGACATGGCTTTATAGACTCCCAATTGACCATGAACCTAAAGCTCTGATACTAACTTGACATGACCTGACCCGGGAACTTGTCATAATAGGCATCCTAAGTCCAATCAGGATTGGGGACCACCCCCTATTACCTAAACTAACCACCACTAGCATATCTTAAATTGATTAAATTTTGAACATATAACAAGATAGCATAATCGGACAAGGATTGACTTTGGGATAGGTCTATTCCTAGACCATCCCTACCAAGTCATCCGTCCACCAAACCATACCAACCAAACCACCATGCCAAACCAATACAAAACCAAGGGCATTAACTAGGCCACAACCAAATGAGATCCTAAACATTATATGATTAAACCCAAAATGAAATACCATGGAAAAACTAGTTATATCATCAATCAATATTAGCCCCAATACCAATACCAAAGCTAAGGCTGATACCACTACCGACCCCACCTATTTTAACCCATAGTAGTACCAACAAAGACTCTAACCAAAATAACTACAAAATCCAATTGGGAAATTCCCCCAACTATAGCAGAAACTAATATCCATAAATAAGTCAAAGTATAAAATAACATCCATTAAATAAAGCCTTCCAAATAGATGAAAGCTCATCGCTTCAATTGAAATACTGACCATAAAGTATGAATTGCTAAGCAGGAGGAGTGGAATGGTCAGTTCCTGCATCACGTGGGGATACAATGCTCGAAGATGGGTTAGAGAGTGAACGCTAACATGAATCAGGATAAGGATAAAATAATGCTATTTACAAAATCAAGTAAAAATATCCATATTCATACAACCATATATATATATAACCATGCCGAAAAGGTGACCAAGCTTAGCATGCCATTAAAACCTTTACCTGGGCTATGTATCTTTACCGTCCTAAACTACCCATGGGATATATGGGTTCATCTCTCCCTGCCAAAAGGGGCCCAGTGGGTGAAGCTTCACAAATAGGGAAAAAATCCTGGGATGACTAGTACATACACCAAATATAAAGTGTGACATTATGCACACGGTCACTAGGGCCAAACCTCACATTGGCAAAATATGTGTTTCTAGTTTAGATCCCCCTGGGGCCTCTACCTTCCACGAATTTGCTATACCTCTCTCCTTTAAGACTAATTAAAACTATTTTCCAACTAAAACATCATTCCATTACTATAAACCAAAGCTATTAGTAGTTGTATCATCATAACAAAAATAACTTGCAAGTATTATCCATAGCCAAACCTTAGGGGATTCCCATGTACTCTATATGATTTTAAATTAACCAAAACCATGGCCATCAAGGTCTTTCCAATACATTAAAAACCATTTAAACAATTCATATCATTTAGGGTTCCATTACCATATTTAAATCATGCATAAGTTCCATTGAAAAACCAATATTATAGTGAAAATATTGTTATAGGCATTTTATCAAACATTTTGGGGGCATAGTATTTCCAAAACCAAAGTCCATTACCAAAGAACCATTCCCATGCAACCAATTATCGAAAAACACCATTAATGCATATGAAATCATAATTAAAACATGGGAAAACCATAACCAAGCATTTATAATTAAAACCCCCAAATCATATTTTAAAACCCAAAATCATAGAATATTCAAATCATAAAAACATGGTATAAAATTATGCCTTTAGTTGGAACTAACAATGAGGAAAAAGAACATGACTTAAACCAAGATTATGATGGAGATAAATAACCAAGACAAGCCCTAATTTACTCCTTAAGATGAAACCCTAGCTTTCTTTGCCCAAGAACTCTAGAGAGGATTTACAATTTTTTTTTTACAAGTATGAAAGAATAGAATAATAGGGAAAATAACCTCACAAGAGCAATATAAGTCATGGGGCCTTATTAGGCCTTACCCATTCTAGTGACCAAAATCCATCCCACCAACCAACACTAGTCAACATACGACTGGACCATACCATTGTACCCCAATATATGGCTTATACCCATGATTTATGTTGGGTCCATAAACTAAAATTCCAAGAAATTTTCTATGATCTAGAAACCAGGGTGTTTCAATTGTCTTTAAGGAGGAGTTTAGTATTTATGCACACCGTTATATCCCAAACTTTAGAGTAGAGTGCTTACAATTTAGTTTATACTTTATTATTAGTAGCCACAAACTTAGAACAATGGCTTAAATTATGGGGGAAAATAATAGAATAAAGAACCTAGTCAGGATCTCAGATTTTAGTAGTACTTCTAGTGTGTTGTAGAATATCACTAGGGGAGGAAGATGCTCGACCCATTCTTATCTCAGTACAAATATTTGTACTTTCATCATTACGACACCTAACCAAGCCTTAAAATTCAACTCTATGATTGTATCTCATATTCACTTCATAGAGAATCATGTATGCTCTCAGTTCCTATTATAAGGAGTTCCAGTTCTCTTAGAAGTACAAATAATATTCCATAAATTTATGAAATATAAACTTAGGTCATTTATCTCTTGACTCTTGTACTCATAGTTTACAGTGTGCTCAGTTCCCATAACTTATGGTACACCCTTAATGACCAATGACAATTTGGATTATGTCATGTATGTCCTCAGTTTAGATCTCTTTAATGAATCCATACCATTAATACTTTATTACACAAGCCTTAGTTAAGTGTCAAGGTTATGCATAGTATTCTTTCATTCTTTAAGACCTCATATTCTAACCTTTCAATGTCCTCTCCTTATGTAAAGATAGTGGTGATGAAAAAGAACAACCAATGGCTTAGATAGGAGAGAGTAACTATTCTGTATTAGGAAAAGATTGTTGTATGCTTGTTTTATGCGAGGCTATAAGTGTGAAGGAAGATTGAGGTAAAGCTTTCGGTATATGTCATAGTTAGTTGAGAATCTTAAGTGTGTCTTCTTAGGGGTAGTGCATGAAAGTTATTATTGATAGAGGTATTATAGAATATAAAAAAAATTCTTTGGTGGGTTGGTTGCCTCGAAGTTAATATATGGTTATAGTGATAGGCTTGAACATCATGTTGATATATAAGTGGATAAATACATTGTACACTAGTGAATTCCTAACAGGAGGTTGAAGTTAGTTTTTGAAGTGGTAAAGAGTATTATTCTTGAGATAAGAGACCTGAAAGGGCATAGAATATTGAATATGGTTGTTTAGACTATAATTATGGCGTTATGAATAGTAACTTGTGACTTCGAGTTAGGCTAGAACATGGTGAAGAGTATGTAGTTCCACACAGACTTTGGTTAGGTTAGTCACATGTACCCATGTGAAGGTTAAAAGTTGGATAAAATGAAGTGTAATACTTAAGAGGAAGAGTGTAACTATAAAAGGTGTTTGAGAAGTATTGCTAAGCTTGAAAGTTAATAGTCGCATTGCCTAAGGTAGAGTAATCCTATTCTAGATTCTATTATATATGCTTATATTCCATGTTATGGAGTTGTAGCCATGTTGTAATTCTCTATTTGAATCCCATGCTCAGACCATGCCCAAAATTCTTTCCCTTGATTGTTATTAGAAATTGTGATAAGGAGAGTTTGAGGAAACTCATTCACCATTCATAGTAACTCTTGGAAATTCTATCACATTAGCTATCACTTTGTAATTCTATATGTATGATCGTGTGATGAATGTTCCAATTGATTTCTAAACTCAAAGCATGAATCAACTCCTTATAGTCAATTAATTCAGCTCAGAAGTCAGTTTCATAATTGAAGTTTTATCATTTCACCTCATTTATTTCCTTCATTAGAAGGTAAGTCATGTCTACATATCCCTTATGATTCCTAAGTATATGGTCATATTCCATATGTATCAGCTGAGTCAGTACCCTATCAAGAGGTGATTCCAGCTATGAGGTATGATAAATTTTAGGAATCTAGTATCAAGATAGTAACTACATTCATTTTGTATGAATCTCAGACTTCATATAAGGATGAATGATCCCAAGAGGAAGATATTATAGTACCCCATAAGTTGTCAAGCAATAATTAAGTGTCATGATCATTCAAATTCTGTCTAAAGTATTTGTGATGTGAATCATGATCATAGAAAGCACTCAGAGAAAAACTGAGTTGAGAACACTTGTATCAATTAAGTTTTAGTATCTAATCATATAAGGGTCAAGTTTAAAAAAGTGTAACTCCTTTAATATAATGTTTCAGGTAGCCTAAAATATATCAAATGAAAGAACTTGTAGTTTTCTTTCCAACACATCTAATTTCACCTTAATCCGATATCAGAGTAGAAAGTTATGCTCATTTTACTTAAGAGTGTCTATCAGAGAAAAGATGATAACTTGAGTTGACAAGCAGCCAAACTAAGTGACGAGCTATGAACATAGTCATCAGCCATAACTAGAAAAGACCCTAAATCATTTAGAGAAGAAGATGACAAAGTTTATAAGCCATCAACTTGTTGACAAGCTATCAACTAAATCATAAACCTTAACCATAAAGTGTCCAAGTCCTGCTAGAGGGTGACGACTAGGTTGATAATCAACTAGTTGATAAGCTATCAACAAAGTCATCAACTTTAACTAGAAAATGTCCAAGTCCAGATAAAGGTTGACGATTAGGTTGATGAGTTATCAATTAGTTGATAAGCTATCAACTAAGTCATCAACCTTAACCAAAAAATGTCCAAGTCCAGCTAGAGGGTGACGACTAGGTTGATAAGATATCAACTAGTTGACAAGCCATCAACCTTATTGTCAACTGAAAATTTCTGCAATTTTCTTTGGGTGTTCTTAGGGGTAATTACATATTTTCCTCACATCAAACTCGTATTCCACGACTTAAAACCACTAGTACACGCTTTTTTCCATATTAAAAGTCAGTTTTAAAAGTTTATTTTTCTCTCTACACTCAAGATAAAAGTGATTAGGGTTTTCTCCCGAAGTTCAACTTCCATGGATCCCAATCCAAGTTCCCTTCAAGAAGCTAAGAAATTTAGGTATATTGGCATTAATTAAGGATCTCCTTTCAAAATTACAATTTTACTCATGAATTTTATGAATTCCATCAACTAGGGTTTCATCCAATTGATACTTCAACCTTGAATTCAGGGTCCCGTGATACAAAATTCACTTATAAGCATGTTTAATGTTTTTTCATGGTTTCTTAGGCCCATATCATAACATTCACACTATTATACAATCCAAGCATGTTATACATGGTATTAGTTAATATTTCAAGAATATGACCAAGTTATATGAGTTTTCCCAAAGTTTCCCCAAATCCTTAAGTGTAATCCTATTTTGATCTAGCATTTCATAAAAAACATTAATTCCATGATTTATCCATATAATTTTTTATTCCAACCATGAAATAGTATTTATTCATAACTTCAAGTATTCTTTCGTACTCTAACCATGACAAGTTGTTATATTGATGAAATTTTTGGGTTCTTGAGTTTAAGTCAATGAAATTTTTCATCATGTCATTACTTTGAAATTATGGATTTTCTTGGAATTACGGTGTATCCATTAGATTGAACAATGTGTATAAGTTGTTCTCATAAGCTTAACATCTTCCCAAACATAGAATCATGAATTCTCTTAGTTTAGTAATATATTATGATTTTGGGTCTTTAATTATGAAATTTTCATTTATGATCAGTTTTCAATATTATCATGTTTAATTGCATTAGTCAGACCTGGCAGGTTATGAACATTGATACCTAGGAATTTAGACATGCATTAATTTACATATTCATGATTATATCAGCATACACTATTGATTTTAGAATACCATGACTTGAGCATATCAGTTATCAGTACATGTACCAATTTATGCTTCAGTGTCTTTCAGTTGAGAGTAATACTTAGCACCCAGTGAATGCAAGGATGGCGGCTTCCCCATCACTTAGGTATGAGTTGTCAGTAGCAGTCACTATGTTCCATACCTACAACACCACCGTATATTTTGAGGGGTCCCCTATTCATAAAGGCATGACACCCTTATCCTTTGGGACATCAGATTAGTGGATCCACACAACCAGTATTGGTATACTTGGCAAGGTATCGACACCCTTCTAACTTGTTTTATAGGTTAGACCCCAATTGTCTTAGATTGGCGCATGTCGATTAAATATTAGATCCTAAAGTTTTCATCTTAGCATTCAATTTTTATTCAGTTCAGGTCTACATGATCAAGTGTTCAGTATATCAGTTATTCATTTATTTAGATTATTTTAGTACATATTTATGCTTGGTTTTGCATTCAATTTTCATGTTCATGCATTCATGCTCAAATATTTTTATATTTAGATCCCCAATTTAGGTTTAGTTTATATTTCAATTCAAATATGTATGATCTTGTGTCAGTTCCTCTTCCACAATTTCAGACATAATATTCATACATGATCCTAAATAAAATTTTACAACATATTAAATTTTAACTTGAGATTTACATATAGTATTCATGTCTCCACCACTTCCCAGTTTACAGAAATATTTTAGCTCATGATTTGGAAATTTTACTACGTTTTACAGCTTTTATGTGTAGCCATGATTTAAATGCATATTTTTAGCAAATAGCTTATGTCCTCACTTTTAAAGCATATATTAAGTATTTTCATGATTTACTGCATGTCTCACATACTCAGTACATTCCAACATACTGACCTCATATATGTGTTTATGGGTATATTGCTTCTTAATATTTTTACCAGATGTATCCCACACCCCAGGGTCAGACAAATCACAACATTCAACTAATGGGCGCTTAGTTCTCTTATTTTAATGACTCAAGTCAATTGCAGTTCTTGTATTGTATTTTCTTTATTGTTATGTATTGATTTGGGATAGTTGGGGATCATTCCCCGACTACTTTAGTTAGTATAGTAGAGGCTTCATAGATAGTTTTTTAGAGTCATTGTATGTAATCTCAGTTCCTCATTCTTCCAAATTTTAGTGTTGTAAACTCTGAATAGATATGTTAAAATAGATTATGTCATGATTATGCTTCCGCTCAGCAAATTTAGCGTTTATATACATTTTAAATCAGTTGTTCAAGTAGTATGCTAGTACATGGGTCTGCTTGAGATCATTTTTGGTTCTAAGCACTGTGTGACATCTATGGTTTAGTCTCGGGGCATTACACAAATGCCTATCAACTGGTGAGATATAGAAATGAAGCATCCAAACATTGGAAGAAGATTTGGAGTATAGGAATTCCTTTTTAAATAAAATTATTCATATAGAGGCTGTGGAAATTCAATATTCCAGTAGATGATGCTCTTCAGAAGTGTGGTATAAGTTTAGATTCTAGATGTAGGTGTTGTCTTACACCTCATTAGGAACCAATTAATCATTTATTCTTTTCTAGTGACTTTTCTTTATGGGTGTTGGAGTACTTTGCTATAAGTGCAGGTATTGAAGGTCATTTCATTTAGTGTCATTGAACACTTTCAAAACGATGGAAAACAGAAGTGGCTGGAAGATTAAAACCTACCAATAATGCAATCCTAGATTAGTGTGCTGACAATTATGGAAAAGGAGAAATAAATTGAATAATGGTGGATTTATATCTTTGAATAGGGTCATCTATGAGATTAATATGAATATTCATAATTTGACCCTAATCAGATACCCTTGGATAAGGGATATGCTAGTTAGTTGGCCTCTTTTAGTAGAATTTTCTCAAAATTATAGGCCTTAACTCAAGACAACTTTGGTGGTTTGGAAAAAGCATATATAGGGTCGGTATAAATGCATTTCAGATGGTACTTCGAGAGGGAACCTTGGACCAAGCTCTATTGGCTTTTTTGTTATAAATAAAGAAGAAGATATCCAATATGCATCATTTCGACTGTTAGGTGACTACTCAAGTATATTTGCTGAGCTAATGACCATGAAGGAAGGGTGTGAATATTATGTAGAGAATTAGTTTCTACCTCATGGAAGGGTATGAATATTATGTAGAGAATCAATTTCTACGTCAAGGAAAGCTGTGAATATTGTGTAGAGAATGAATTTCTACCTCTAATATTGGAAACTGACTCACTAGCTTTGGTGAAAACAGTTAAAGGATAATAGAATAGCTTTTGCAATGCAATCATGATAATCAGGAGGATAAAATAACTAATGGAAGAAGGAGCAATACAAGAACAACACACCTACAGAGAGGGAAACCCCCTAGCCAATTTTTTAGCTAACGTTGTTTCAATTTTGTTGGTACACAAAGATACAACTCATTCATGGAACTTTCAAGGAGAGATAAAAGTATATTAATAATGGAGAAGCAAAAGACACCACAAATGAGAATCAAGCAATTGAAATAAAGAGCACCAGACTAAACATTGCATCTCAAAAGGAGATCCCAAACAAATAAGAAGGGGAGCTTCATTTAAATAAAAAGAACGATGCACGGATGTCAGTTTATAGCTTTAAGTTGGCTTCTTTAAGTTCAATTAGAATATTGCTCTTGTTTATGCTCTTACAAAGATGGTATTAATCTCTCTGAGGTCCAACCCTTAATATGGTTATAGAAGACAGTAGTAAGTTATTGAACCTACAAATGTTAGCTTTTCTCGATTATTTTGATTCAAGAACTAAATTGGAACATTGATTTTGGAAGATATTCCAATAGAAGTGTTACATAGCACCTGGTAAGAGATTTAGGAGACTTGATAAGTAGTTGATTCAAAGCTTAAAGTTTTTTTTTGCTGCTTTAGTTAAAAAATGTAGGAATTGGTTCCTGTCTATTTTAGCTACAGCAATAGGATAGATGAGAAGATCTTACTTTAGCTTGCTGGAGAAGATAAAGGGTCGTGTCAGATCAGAGGTTAGTGGAATAGAGTGAAGATCCAAATATTTGAGTTCCACTCTTACTTTAATTACAACTTTTAGAATTTAGAATAGTGATTAGGTTTTTTGTCCCTTTTTAATCTTTTTTTTTGCTTTTGTGCTTCTGTTTTTCTCAAGTTTTGTCCCAGGTGCTGGACCTATTCTTTGTACAACTTTTTAACTTAGATAATAAAATGGTCTCTTTCCCTATTTTAATCAAAAAAATGTTACAAAAATATTGAAGTGTTATTATTATTTACTATGTGTTGGTAATTTTTTTAGTCTTTATATTTTGTCACGACCCAAACCAGGGCCTGGTCGTGAAAGGTATCTCAAGAACACCACCAGTGACCACCACCTTTGCACACCATAGACCAGAACCACCACCTTAACCTAACATCATGAGCATAGATGATAATAATAATAATAATAACAATGTGGAAGCCAACAAAATAAAAATAAGAAAATGAATAAATTACTCAATGAAACTAAGAGACAAAACAATAACCAACCAACCCACATCTTTCCACAATATCCTCTAAAACTAGAATACCAAATAAGTCAGGACATGAGCCCAACTATGAAAAAAAGAATATGGAAACTATAAGGCCTTTTGAAGGATGAAGGCTCACCACTTCATAACAACTCGATAGTAATGCTAATCCACCTAACGTTGCATAGGGGTAAGACAAATATCTTAGAACCCTACATTATGAAACAATGTAGCATCCTAAAATGGTTAATAGGGTGAGAGATAACAAGTAACTCAGGGAAGGGATAAAATAATATCATGTACAAAATCAGTCAAAACCATATGCACATATTCATATATTCATATATATAAGATGCCGGGATAGGGAACATGGTTTAAGCATGGGATTTAAAACCATTAGCCTAGATTGTGTAGCTTTAACCATCCTAAAAACACTCATGGGATATATGGGTACGGCTCCCCCCACCAAAGGACCCTAGTGTATGTTAGCAGTATGAACCAGAGAAATCCAAGGAAGGGCCAAAACCACTGAGGCTCCAACTATTCCTAAATTTAACTATATAGTGTGACCCATTCACACGGTCATATATACCCTTACATTGGAAAATGTGGTTTCGAGTATTGGTCCCCCAGGACCTCTACATTGCACAACGAGTTACACAACCCCTTTTAGTCCAAAATTAAAATCGTTTACACACATACCCTCCACTGACCAAGGAGTCTTTCCATTAGGCATTTACTTTTGGCATCATCATACCAAATAAAGTTAAGCTTGCAAGCCAATTCCATTATGCCATTCCAAAACCAATTAGCAAATTGACTCCAAAGTTCCAATATAAAACCAATTCATGGCCACCAAGGCCTTTCAAAACCAATTTATGTTTCATTAATCATTTATGCAATGCAAGGTTTCAAAAGTGAAGTAAATAAGTATATGCTCATATTTCAAATCAACTTCACAAGTTGGTTTAAGGTTAAACACAATTTCAAACCATTAAACCATAAAATTTGCGGAAACCCATGTTCCTCATTCCAATTCCCACACCGATGCATTTAATCAGTTGAAAATCATGAAAATATAGCTTGAACAATCAATTCAAAACCATGGGAATTCAACTCATGTAATAACTATTCCAAATACCTCAAACCATACTAAAAATCCAATAATTTAACCATTTGAATAACAATTAAATTCATACTTTTATATAAAAATTAATTTAGGGAAGATATACATGCCGAAAACACACAAGAATTTGTCATTAATTTGAAGTTTGGAGCCCAGATGATGAATGAATAGTAAAACCCTTGAATGTTCATGGGTTTTGTATTTTAGAGTAAAATTGACGGATTTGATCTTTGAAAACTAATGGGAATGGGACTATGTTATGTTTAAAAGTCATGGAAAAAGGTGTAATAACCAAAAGCCCCTTAGCTTAAGTGAATAAAACTAAGACTAGACGGAAATTAATCCGTGATGTGGCATGCCAAAATCATAGAGACTATCGTTCATGCCATGCCAATATCATGGAGGGTAGCCTACGTGACACGATGATAATGCAGAGGCTCACTACCTCAAAGTTACAAATTTCCTCGAACCCTTTCTAAAAATTCCAAAACTTTTCCAAGTTACCCTTGTAACATCCCTAAACATAATTCAAATCAAAAATTGATATTACAAACAAGGAAAATTCAATAATAAATTGATCAAAATTTTAAGTGTCTTATATTATCCTCCTCTTAGGATCATTCAACCCTGAATGATGAGCTAGGACATTTTTAGCATGAGAATGCAAGAATACACTAGAATCAATTGATGAACCTGGAAAAATGACAAGAGGAAAATGAAAGTCATATCTTAAGCACTTTCATCCAACCCGGGGAACTAGAATGGGTATTTGGAATTCATACCATCCTCAGCTTCCTAAGTAGCCTCTTCTACCTTTCGGTTTCTCCAAAGAACCTTCAATGAATCTATGTGTTTGGTAGTCATTCTACGAACATGCCTATACCATATCTCAATCGAGACTTCCTCATAAGACAAGGAATCTGTAACACCAACATCATCAACATACACTATTGAGGAAAGATCTCTCACAAACTTTTTTAGCATGGATACATGAAACCCGAGATGAATAGAACCCAAACTCGTAGGCAAGTCCAAATCATAAGAAACATTCCCACTTCTCCCCTAAATCTAGTATAGAACAATGTAAAAGGGACTTAGCTTACATTTCTTCCTAAATCTCATGACTCCTTTCATAGGAGACACCTTCAAGAACACCCAATCATTCACTTCAAACTCCAACTCTCTTCACCTAACATCCGCATAAGACTTTTGGTTACTTTTATAATATTAATTCTATATCTAATTACTTTTACCTTCTCTATGGCTTGGTGAACCAAGTTAGGACCAAACAACCTAGTCTCACAAATCTCAAACCATCCAATAGGAAACCTACACGTCCTACCATATAGAACCTCAAAAAGAGCCATCTGAATGCTTGAATGGTCAAACTCAATAAGAGGAAAATGATCAACCCAATTCCCTTTAAAATCAATCACAAAGGACCTTATCATATCCTACAAAGTCCAAATAGTACACTCCCCTTGTCCATCTATTTAAAATTAGAAAGCGGCGCTAAGGTTCACCTATGTACCCAACCTTTCTAAAATAAATGCCTGAAGTGATACGAAAATTGCATACCTGTCTGAAATAATAGACACTGGCATACCATGAAACTTCACAATCTCCTGAATGAAAAACTTAGCATAATTCTCTTATGAGTAGGTAGTCCGTACAAGCAAAAAGTGAGTGGACTTAGTCATTATATACAGAATAATCAAAATTGAATCACACTAATTGTGAGACCATGGAAGACCCATAATGAAATCCATATTGATCATCTCCTATTTCCACATAGGCAACTCTATATCTTAAGACATGCAACCAGGCCTCAAGTGCTCAACCTTAACTTGATGATAAACATTGAATTTGGCAACAAAATTTGCCATATTACCCTTCATATTGTTACATCAATAAATCTCCTTCAAATCATGATTCATCTTTGTCGAACTTGGATTATCTATATATATTGATTTATGAGCCTCATTCAAAATCCCTTTCAGAAGTCCATCAATATCAGGAACATGTAACCTACCTTGATATCTCATAATACCATCTCCCCCATATCAAATACCATAACCTTTTGCTGACCCACATCATCCTTAATCTGCATAAGTATTGGATCAAAAGCCTGCTTCTCATTCACCTCGGCACTAAAAAATGATTTAACCACTTCTTGAACAATAACTCCTCCATTCTTAGAGTCTAAAATACAAACATCCAAGCTTGCAACCTGTCAATGTCCTTCACCAATCCTGTTTCTTCCTCACCAGGATAAGATAAGCTCCTAATAAACAACCTGTTAAGAGTATTAGCAATAATGTTAACTTTACCTGGATGGTAGTGAGGGATCATGTTGTAATCCTTAAGAAATTCAAGCCACCTCCTTTGCCTAAGATTCAACTCCTTCTAAGTGAACACATACTATAAAATTTTATGATCCAAATAGATATCTATATGCACCCCATACAGATAATAGTGCCAAATATTCAAAACAAAAACCACAAATACTAGCTCTAGATCATGAGACAGATAGTTTCTTTCATAAACCTTAAGCGGCAAAGCATAGGTCTCCACCTTACCATATTATATCAAAACATAACCCAGTCACATATGATATGCATCACAGAACACAAAAAAACATCTATACCCTTGGGTTGGGGCAAAACTGGTGTAAATGTCAACTCATCCTTCATCTTTTCGAAACTACCCTCACAAGAATCAGACCACAGAAACTTAAACTTTTTTGAGTTAACCTCGTCAACGGAGTAGCAATAGAAGAGAAATTCTCCACAAACCTCCTAAAATACCCAGCCAAACCTAAGAAACTCCTAATGTCAGTCAAAGGCATGTGTCTGGGATATTTCTTCACCATCTTAAATTTTTGTGGATCCACATTAATCCCCAACTAGAAATAACATGACCAAGAAATGTCACTATGTTCAACGAAAACTCACACTTAGAAAATTTAGCATACAACTTCAGATCCTTAAGAGTCTGCAACATAATTCGAAGGTAATTGGTATGATCTTCCTCACTCTTAAAATACACTAAGATATCACCAATAAAGACTATCATGAACAGATCTACAAACTTCCAAAGTACTTAATTTATTAGATACATGAAAGCAGCAAGGGCATTAATCAAACTAAATGACTTAACCAAAAACTCATAGTGACCATATCGGGTTGAAAAATAGTATTAGGAATATCAACCTCCCTAATTATGAACTGATGATAGTCTAAAAGAAGATTAATCTTGGAAAAACATCTAGGACCTTGAAGCTAAAAAAAAGGTCATCAATTCTAGAAAGAGGATACTTATTCTTCATAGTCACTTTATTCAACTAAAGATAGTCTACACACATCTTAAGAGACCAATTTTTTTCCATATAGAAAAGTATAGGAGCACCCCACGAAGAAATACTAGGAAAAATAAAGCCCTTATCAAAAATATCTTTTAGCTTTTCCTTTAGCTTTTTTAATTCAGCCAAATCCATTCTATAAGGAGGAACAAAAATAGGACAAGTATGTAATAGAAGATCAACCCTAATATTTATTTTCCTAATTATTTATTTTTCTAGGAATATAATTATAAAACACTTTAAGAAACTCATTAACCATAGGGACATATTGCAAAGAGGGTCCTCTAGAGTTAGAATCCTTAACCAGAACTAGATCATATAAACATACTTTTAAGATCAATTTCTAGGATCTAAGATAAGAAATAAACCTCCCTTTGGTTACTAAGGAACTTCTCTCCTATTTAATTACTGGTTTATTAGGGAATTAGAAACTGACCTTTTGGGTCCTACAATCCAGAGAAGTGTAGCATGAATGAAGCCAATCCATCCCCAATGTAACATCAAAATCCATCATATCCAACTGTATCAAATCCAATAATGTCTCTCTATAAAAGATAGACACCATACAACCCCTATAGATCTTTTTAGCAACTATAGAATTACCCACCAGAGTAGACACAAAAAAAGGGTCAAAAATAATTTTAGGACCAAAACCAAAATGCAAAGCCATATGAGAGATCACAAAAGAAAGGGTAGAACCCGAATCAAGCAAGCAATAAACATCACCAGAAAAAAGTTGTAACATACCAGTGATAATATTAGGAGATGCCTCAGATTATTGACGAGTGGCAAGAGCATAGAGATGATTCAGTCCAGTGTTGATACCATAAGTAACACTCTTTGGTACAGGAGATGAAGATGTGGCAACCAAAACTTTATTAGTTTCGGTGGAAACCTTAGTGAAGGACAATCACACTGCATGTGACCAAGATGACCACAATTATAACACTGATTACTTCACTCCTCAAAATAACCATGGTAAAGCTACCCATAAAAATAATAAAGGGGATAAGATAGGGCTGACTGAGATCCATTATCCTAAGACTGGGCACCTTGTACCTTTATACCACTGTTAGTCTAAAAATAGCGATCACCCAAAGGCGTATGATAAGGAGAACTAGCAGAAAAATATGAATTTCCATAGTTCTTTTTTGGTCCAATGTATACCATCTCTCCCACTATTCAACTTTAGATTTAAAAACTCCTCAGCTTAGCTTCTCTCAATTCCTAAGAAAATAAGTGATCAATAAAGGCCCTAAAAAAATCATCCTACATAGCTTGCTCTGCATTATCACCCCCATAGCTTTCTGCTCCTTAAACCATTAATATGCTATATCTTTTAATTGATACACAAGAAACTTCACACCCTTTACATCAGTAGCATACAACACCTTAAAAATCTTTTCTATCTCATAAATGAACCCCTATGAACCCTCTTCAACCTTAGAGCTTATAATGGTTGAAGGATTCAACCTTATAAACTACCTAACATGAGTGACCTCAAATAAAAAAGCAACTAAACCAAATGAACAAGACTGATGAGACTAAGATGTCACCAACTGAGTAAGTAGGTGAATAAACTAATGAAAATCCGCATTAGAGATGCCCCTTTAAGGTGGATGATCATAAGAATCACTACCCCAAGAAGCCTGAGGAAGACTAGTACAGATAGGGGGAGCTCCACATTGAGTAGTACAATTAGGAGCAGGGACCCCAGACTGCGTTTGCACTCCATACACAGGGCTAGTTCCCTCCACACTGTCCTCAGGTAGGATAGAGTTTCCAATAGATTTTCTATAAATGTCAGATATTTAGGGAGGCATGATCTGAAATGTAATAAAGCCAGAAGTTAGAGAAGTTTCATAATAGTAGACTCTATAGCTCAAAAATAGATCAGAAAAAAAGGGAAATATTCCTAAATACCTCGTGCCTTCCTCTTAACTAGTGTGGTATGATCATACCCATAAAAAGAACTATACTTGACATGGTTTTGTGGATACCACCCAATGACTCTAAATCATGCTCTATTACCAAGCTTGTTAAGACCCAAACTAGGGAATGACTATGATGGGTATCTAAAGCCTACGATGGTTCGAAGATCTCCCTATTTTCCTAACCTCATGAGCAAAAATGATAATAACAATAACAATGCATAATCCAACTAAAAAGAAATAAGAAAATAAATGAATGACTCAATGAAACTAAGAGTCAAAACAATAATCAACCAAACCACACCTGTCAACAATAACTTCTAAAACTAGAATACCAATAAGTCAGGACTTGCCTTTGAATATAACCAAAAGAATCCAAAAAGTGCTGAGTCAAAATAAAAGAATATAGAAATAATAAGTTTTTTCAAACAATGGAGGCTCACCGCTTTACATCAACTTAATAGTAGCATCAATCCACTTAATGTTGCACAGAGGTAAAAGAAGTATCTTTTAAACCTACATTATGAAATAATATAGCATCGTAGGATACATAGCAGGGTGAGAGATATCATGTAACTCAAGGAAGGGATAAAATAATACCATATCCAAAATATGTCAAAACCATATGTATACATTCATATGTACATATATATAAGATTGTAGGATAAGAAAAAAGGTTTAAACATGATATTTAAAATGATTAACCTAGACTGTGTAGCTCTAACTATCCTAAAGAAATTTGAGGAAGGTCCAATTTCACCGAGGATCCAACTATTTTAGGATATAAATATATAGTGTGACCAATGACAAGATCATATAGAACCCCACTCTAGTAAATGTGGTTTCTAGTATTAGTCCTCTCGAGACCTCCACCTTTCAAAGTAAGCTAACAACCCTCTTTATGCAAAATTAAAATCATTTATACACATATCCTTTTATTAACCAATGAGTCTTTCATATACGCATTTATCGCTGATATCATCATACCAAATAAAGTTAAGTTTGCTATCCAATTCCATTATGTCATTCCAAAGCCAGTTAGCCAAATTGACTACAAAGTTCTAATTTAAAACCAATTATGACCACCAAGGCCTTTCAAAACCAATTTATGTTTCATTAACCTTTTATGCAATGAAAGGTTTAGAAAGTGAAGTAAATTATGTATATATCCATAATTCAAATAAATCTCATAAGTTGGGTTGAGGTTAAATCCAACTCTAAACCATTAAACCATCAAATTTGGGGAAAACCATGTTCCCCATTCCAATTCCTACAACCATGTATTTAATCGATTCAAAATCATGAAAATATAACATAAACAATTAATTCAAAACCATAGAAATTTAAATCATGTAATAACCAATCCAAACCCCTCAACTTATATTCAAAATCCAATAATTTAACCACATGGATAATAATTAAATATATGATTTTATATAAAATTCAATTTAGGGAAGAGATACATGCCTGTAACACATAAAAATTTGTAATCAATTTGAAGTTTGGAGCCTGAATGATGAATGCATAGTAAAGCCCTTGATTGTTCCTTTTTTTGTGTTTGAGTGTGAAATAGAGGGATGCGATCTTTGAAAACTGATGTGAATAGGATTATTTTATGTTTAAAATTCATGGAAAAAATGAAATAACCAAAAGTCCCTCACCTCAAGTGAACAAAAACAAGACTGGATAAAAATTAACCCTTGGCGTGGTACAACAATATTGTCAAGACTATACTCTACCATACCCATATCAAGAAGGTAGCCTCCATAGCACGATGATAATATGGAGTCTCAATTCCTCAAAGTTTCAAAATTGCCCCAAACTCTTTTCCAAAATTTTTGAAACTTTATCAATTTACCCTTTTAACATCCCTAAAAATAATTCAAGTCAAAAATAGATATTATGAACATAGGAAGGTAAAAAATAAATTAATCAAAATTTTAAGGGTCTTACATATTCCTTTAATGAATTTTTCCTTCTACAAGTTATTGTTGAATAAATTTTCATATTTAATAGTATAACCATTTTGATTGTTTCCTTTTTTCTATTTTAAACATGGATGAAAATGGATAAATTCAAACTACTCTAAGTAGATATTTTGGATGTCGAGCAAAGGGACAGTGTGGAAGAGCACTCCATTGATCAACATGTGTTTTAAGGTCGTGAGATCGTATGAATAGGTGTTTCGAGGGTGACCCAAATTTGTAAGGAATGAAAGGGCTATACAATGATAAAGAGCGAAGAAACTAAGAGAGTTTATGTATTTTAAGATGTCCCCGAGAATTATAGTTTCAAATGTTATTCATCTATTTGAATTAAAACATGTAGAACTAAAAATCTATGTTAAGATCATGGATTAGGAAGCTTTAGCTATTTTAGCCGACTCTCTCCGCGATCTTTTGTGCAAGATACTAATTGACATTTATCATGATGTTTAGCCAAACCAACCTTTTAGGATGTACATACTTTGTATCAATGTCATGTGAGAGAATTTTCATCTTTAAATAGACTTATAACCTGAAGTTGTATACTAAAGTTATTATAAATTAAGTTGCCCCTCTCCTTTTATATGAATTTACTTGAAGTTAAAGAGATTGGCACTTGCAGAGTATACTTTCAAGGTGACTAGTATTTGATGTTGCTTGACATCCTATATGCCCCAGAGATTCGACGAAACTTAGTATCTATGATTGTTCTTTTAGATATTGGTTTCAATTTATTTTTTAATCACAATGGTTTTAGAAAAAATCTTGACAACGTTTTTTTTTAAGGTTTCGGATTGTGTTATGATCTCTTTATCATTTTAGATTGTAATCTTTCTACTTATGCCTATTATGTTGATCATTGTGTAATGGCATATTATTGTAGTAATGATGATGTAGATGTAATTATATGGAATGCTTGATTGGGTCACATAAGTCAAGATCGAATGAATATATTGGTAAAGGAAGGTCATCGAGTTTCTTTCTCCAAAAGCAATATGCCAACTTGTGTAAATTATCTTGTTGGAATGATTACACATATACCATTTAGGAAGGCTAAAAGTCCTTTTCGTAATTAATCTATTCTTACATTTATGGTCCAATGAATGTGAGGTAGAGGTCTGATGATTTATATTTTATTACATTTATTGATGATTTCATGCACTTGATTATGTCTATTTGATTTCTCATAAATATGAAGAACTTGGAAGCCTTAAATATGCTTGAATGTAGTTAAGAATCTATTAAAAGAAAGTATAAAGTCTTTAAGAACCAATAGGGGTCATGAATATTTGTCAATACAATTTGAAGAACTATATATAGAAAAGGGCATTGTCTGACAAAAATGGTGTTGCTACAATAAGTAAGAGAACATTATTGGACATGATAAGGTCTATGATAGAAAATACAATTCTTCCAATCTCTCTTTGGAGAGATGCGTTATTGATTACAACTTACTTATTGAATAAAGTGCCTTTTAAATTGGTATCTTATATTCCTTATGAACTATGGACTGGTCATAAACCAAAGCTTAATGATGTACTACCTTGGGGTTGTGCTGCATACATTAAAGACCATTTATGTGAGTTCAGTATACTAATTCTAAAATAAAAAAGATGTATCTCCATAAGATACTTGGAATACTCAAAGGTTATGTGTTTATTGGTGAATTAGAGTATGGAAGTACTAGTGAAATTGAATTACGAGAATATTAAATTTGGGAAATGATTTTTCCAAAAAGGGTGAAATTATGGATAGTGAGCCTCTTTACAAAATGTTGAATTCATATGATCAAATAATTTCATTGGACATGCTTCATAATTCAATAGATCAAGAAATGGTTCTTGGTCCAAATGGGAATTATGATTGCATAATCCGATGGAGGAATCTTAACTTCAATTATGTAAGAGTACCCAAAAGTGTATGCCTAAATGAACTTACTAGATTGAGGATTAAATTTTTTTGCTATTTCCCACAAAGTTGGATGAACCTATTTCTATGACTGGGGCTTTATTTATTCCTAAAAATACGATTGGATAAAAGGGATGAATGAAAAATTAGAGTTCATGAAGGCCAATGAAGTCTAAGATCTACTTGACCTTCCTTCTAGTCATAGAGCTATTGATAATAAATTGATACTCAAAATTAAATGCAAATCAAATGGCTCTATAGAAACACAAATCATGATTGGTGGAAAAAGGTTTTACTCAAAAAGTTGAAATAGATTTTGAGTACTTTTTCACCAGTTGTGAAATTTACCTCAATTCACTTACTTTTGTCTATTATTGCATGGTTAGATATTGAATTACACCAAATAAGAGTGAAGCTCATTTTTCTGAATGGCGAACTAAACTAAACAATTACATGGAATAACCTATATGTTTAATTTTTAATAGATAATAAAATAGTGTATCTAAAATAATTAGATCAATCTATGGCACAAAATAGTCTTCAAGACTGTGGTACCTGAGATTTTATTTGATTTTTCCACGATTGACGAAGACCGTTCCATTTATGTAAAGAAGCTCAAAGGAATTTTCGTAAATCTTTCATTATATGTGGATGATATTTTTTGTCCAATAATAAATTTGAGATATGTAAAAACTGGTAAGAATTTCAAAGTCATTTGACAGTAAAAATATGGGTGAACCAGAATATATATTGGATGTTAACATCAAAAGAGATAATTTGAGAAAAATCTATAAAGAAAATTCTGGAATGCTTTTGAATAAAAAGTTGCAAAATCATGGATACTCCTATAGCAAGAAGGGGAACTTTGAGCCTTGAAATGTGTAAAAAGACTGAAAAAAGAAAAGCAAGACATATGTTAAGTTCCATACACTAGTATTGTTGGAAGCTCGGTGTACACTATGATGGGTACTCTCCCAGACATTTAAGATAATATAGGTCTGATTAGCAGATATCAATCCAATCTTTGAAGAGACCATTGGAAAACACTAATAAGAATTTCTAATACTTGAAGGGAACCGCAGATTATTCACTATGCTATAGTGGATCTATTTATTGATAAGAGGTTTTACAGACGCTGATTGAGCTGTGACCTGTATGATATGAGATCAACCTCCGATTATGATTTCTTACTAAATAGTGGTGTTATTTATGGAAAAGCTAAAAAAACCATGCACAATCCTTTAACCATGAAATCTAAATTTGTGGCTTATGTATTTGTACTATTTGAAGCTATTTGACTGTAGAGAGTCCTTATGAATTCGGACATTGTAAAGAATTTAAGGGTCCCCTAATTATATATTGTGACAGTTAAGAAGCTATCGATTACAATGAATCCTAAGTATAATAGCAAGACCAAAAACTTTAACACCAAGTATAACTTTGTAAGAGACATAGTAGCAAGTGGAGAAATAAATTTATGTGAAATTCCTACACAAGCAATGATAGTTGATCCCTTTAAGAAGGCAATATTAAGAAACATTGAGAAACATGTTATGGCTCTAGGTTTGCATCGGATATGATAAAATTCTTTGATTGTGAAATGACTTGGTAGCTATAATATTCTCATCAATATAAGACTCTTGAATTTTAGTGCATATCTTATATGCATAGGACTATGTGTTTAATTAATCAAGTGTATCAGGTGGTGAGATTGACTCTCTCACAAAAATAATCACCTATTATGTCAAAAAATGTAAAGAGATAAGTTACACTATCATTTATGTCATGTTTTCTAAAGCAAGATGTGAGTTTCTCTAATAAGACGGATTTGAGGATCATTAAATAAAGAACATTAGGTTATATTTTTAGAGGGATACCATAGGTAGGGGGTGCGGATA
>NC_061111.1:75951700-75957190 GCF_002878395.1 Capsicum annuum
GAGCAGCATTCTTAAACAAAATCAGAAAATGAAAGACTAAATAGTTTCCCATCAGCTAAGTACAGTATTTGAATTTTGTGTATAAAGATCATTGCTTACAGTAGGATCATATGCCTTGCAGTTTAATATTTGTGATAATTTGTTTGGATTGATTATGTTGTATGGTATGGACATGAAACAAGTTCATATTATTGAAAATAATGAACTTAGATAGGAGGTTGTGGAGAACTCAGATTAGGGTAGAAGGTTTGTTGGATAGTAAAGTAAGCGTTGTCTTGCATATTCTTATTCTTATTAGCATCAATGATCAAATTGATAATAATTATGTGATAAGTGATAGGTATCATGCTTCTTGTATCCAAGTGATTTTATAAAATTGAATTTATTAAAGAGAGGTACACGCGCGAGACGCGTACACCTAAACTAATATATATTAAAAGTAACAAGTAAAAATATTTTTTTTTTTGAAATAGTGAGCAAGTAGAGGAAGTATTTAAAAAGGAAACATGAATAGATGCAATTTATTAATGAGGCACATATGATATTCCAATATTATTTTTTAACTTTGATTTGCTTATTGGGTAATCCCTTTGTTTCGTTTTAGTTGGTCTTCTTGTTAAAAATATTTTGTTCAATTTAGTTTTGTCATTTATGTAATAATGAGAATTTAACTATTTCTTCCAACGCTACCTCTATCATTAAATGACTACATAAAGTGTATATAATCAAATTTATATTTTCAAAGCATAATCAATAAAGTTAATTTAGTAAAATAAACCCTTAGCAAATATTTTCTTAAGGAGATTGCAAGTCAACAATGTCATCTATTTTAAAAGGGAGAGTGTATGACGTATAAAAGTAGGAAAATTTCTGATAGTTCTTTCAAATTGTTGGGATTTCATATTTATGAGAAATAAAATAACTTTAAGAAATTCAAATTGAAGATTCAAACAAAATTGCAACTTTAATTTAGATCTTGGCATCACTTATCATATTTCAACAAATCTTTGATGTAGGGCCGCACACTCTAGGATTAACACACTGCTTCAACAACGAAAGCAGGCTATATGATGACCCAAAAAGTAATGAAGCCAATGAACATTAGTTTGAGATGTACCTGAAATTGAGTTGTCCAAAAGGCTTTTTAACCTCAAACATTAGCTTTGTCCAAAATGCATTTTTTAGGCCTTCTCTTCTGCTTTTGTCAAATTGTCTACTTCTCAGGTTCTCACTGGTTTTCAAGGTATGGTTAGAAGAAGCTGTAATGCATTAAGTTGACAAAATAATAATTTATCAAATTGTATTTTAATTGAAGGATTTGAGCAACATAACACTATTTTAATTGGGCCATTGAAATAAAACTTTTAGGATTATCTATTTCTTAATTTTTAGTTCTTTGAGTTATTCCACTTCCTCCTACTTTCTTTTGTGGGGTCCAGCCCCATTATTCAAGATGCAGGAAATACAATAGTCCATATTTGCTACATGCCCATTATCAAAGCTTCCATTTATTAGCAAAGAAAAAATCAAGAAAGGTTTGATCTTCCATAGATCTTTGATGTCACTGATGACATTTACATGGGTAGGTTTTTTTGCCTATAAAATGAGCTCATCAACTCACTGGTTAAATACACTAATAATAAAGAGTGAAAGAATAATAGAGTGAGTCTTCACAGAGAGTTTAGTCTGTGAGGAAAAATAGAAAGTCTGAGCGATATTGTAGTGAGGTGGAAAAATCAAAAGAGAGATATTTCTTTTGAGTGTGTAGTAATCACTTTGAGTATTATACTTGTGACTATGGTGTAAAATTTCTTATTATAGTGATATCAGTTGCTCCTCTCGGCCTATGTTTTTTCCCTGATTGGGTTTTCTCCAAAAATCTTAGTGTCATTATCACTCTTATTGTTCTTGTTGATTAACAGTATTATTATTGTCATATTTATTATTTTTATTACTATAATATTAT
Organism: Capsicum annuum; assembly: GCF_002878395.1. NCBI lineage: Eukaryota > Viridiplantae > Streptophyta > Magnoliopsida > Solanales > Solanaceae > Capsicum > Capsicum annuum. The sequence continues at coordinate 75,953,667 of NC_061111.1, forward strand.
TATTGTGGCGGGGTTTATTCCCAAAAAGTGGTATCAGAGAACAGGTTTTTCTCATTTGCGAAAATAATTTTTTATGATTGGTGGTACTATACTCGATAAAATTAAAATGTCCGGAGTAAAGTACGAGGTAGAAAAATTCAACGGTGATAACGGTTTCTCAATATGGAAGAGAAAGATGAGAGATCTACTAATCCAACAAGGACTATGCAAGGCACTATGTGGCAAATCCAAAAAGCCCAAATCTATGAAACTAGAGGATTGGAACGAAATGGATGAAAAGACTGCTAGTCCAATAACATCATCGACGAAGATAGTGCATGTGGTATTTGGACAAAGTTAGAAAATTTCTACGTGTCCAAAATAATAACAAATAAATGGTACATACAGAAGCATCTATACACCCTACATATAGGTGAAGTTATAATTTTTTTGTCACGTTCAAATATGATTAATGGACTAATCACGTATTTGGCTAATGTTGGAGTAAAGATCGAGGAGGAACATAAAGCCATCGTACTCTTGAAATCATTGCCATCTTCTTATGATACTTTGGCAACAATTATTTTACTTGGTAAGGACTCTATTGAGATGAAATATGTTACATCAGCTCTTCTACTCATTGAGAAGATGAGAAAGAAGCCTGAAAATCATGGGTAGGCTCTCATGACAGAATATAGAGGCAAAAGTCACCAAAGGAGTTCAACTAGCTATAGTAGAACCAGAGGTCATGGAAAGTCCAAGGTCCAATCTTAATCAAGAGCCAAAAATTGCTACAATTGTGATCAACCAGGTCACTTCAAAAGAGATTGCCCAAGTCTAAAAAAGGGCTAAAGTGAAAATAATGGCTAGAAGAATGACGACAAAACTGCTGGCATAATGTAAAATAATGATGATGTTGTTCTATTCATAAATGAGGAAGAGGAGTGCATACACTTGGCAGTGACAGAGTCAGATTGGATGGTTGACACAACAACATCTTACCATGCTATACCGATAAGGGACCTTTTCTTTAAGCATGCAACAGGTAATTTTAGCACTGTAAAAATGGGTAACTCAAGTTATTCAAAGATCATGGGGATTAGAGACATTAGTATCAAGACTAATGTTGGATGCACATTGGTTCTAAAAGATGTGAGTCATGTACCTGATTCACGGTTGAACTTGTCTCTAGATTTGCTTTGGATTGAGATGGATACAAAAACTATTTTGCAAATAAAAATGGAGACTCATGGAGAGAGAATTGGTGATTGCAAAAGGATTTGCTTATGATATGTTGATTAGAAATTTACCGAGGTGAATTGATTGCAGTTCGAGAAGTGATTTCTATAGATTTATGGCATAAATAATAGGTTATATGAGCGAGAAAAGATTAGAGATTCTCGCTAATAAATAACTCATCTTTTTTGCCAAATGTATGATGGAAAAATCATGTGACTACTAGTTATTTGGTAAGCAACATAGAGTCTCATTTTAGACATCGTCTGAGAGAAAATTGAATATACTTAATCTAGTAAATTATGATGTTTGTGGTCCAATGGAGGAAGAATCAATGTTAACAAATATTTTGTTACTTTTATTGATGATGCTTCACGAAAATTGTGAGTTTATATCTTAAAAACCAAAGATTATGTATTTTCAAGTATATCAGAAGTTTCATGCCACGGTGGAAAGGGAGACAGGTCGAAAGCTCTCTGTACTGATAATAGAGGTGAGTATACTTCAAGGGAATTTGAAGAGTATTGTTCAAGTCATGGGATCAGACATGAGAAGACAATTCCAGAAACCCCACAACGCAATAGTGTAGCTGAGTGGATGAATTACACCATTGTTAAGAAGGTGAGAAGCATGCTCAAAATGGCTAAACTGCCTAAGTCATTTTGGGGTGAAGCAGTTCAGATGGCCTGTTACCTAATCAATCATAGCCCATAAGTTCTATTAGAGTTTGACATTCCAAAGAGATTTTGGACCAACAAAGAGGTGTCCTACTCTCATTTGAAGGGGTTCAGTTGTAGAGCTTTTGCGCATGTATCTAAGAAGCAGAGAAAAAAACTAGATGATAAATTAGTTCTCTACATATTCATCGGATATGGAGATGAAGAGTTTGGGTACAGATTATGGAATCATATAAAGAAGAAGGTAATTAGAAGTAGAGATGTAGTCTTTCGAGAAAATAAAGTCGAAATTGCTGATGATGTATTAGAGAAGGTCAAGAAACATAATGGTGTAGACTCTAATGTTATTATAATTCCTTCTAGTTCTGACCATCCCAGAAGTGCAGAAAGTACAACCAATGAGGTTGATGAGTAGGGGAGCAACCTGATAATTATGCTGAGAAGGTGGAGTACCCAAATTAAGAAGAAGAACAACAATCTCAACCTTTGAGGGGTAGAGTCATCCAAGTACCCTTTGTAAGAGTATGTCCTCTTACATGATGAGGGGGATCCAGAAAGTCTAAAGGATGTGTAGGTCCATCCAAAAAAGAACAAGTGGATGAAATCCATGCAAAAAGAGATGGAATCTTTGTAGAAAAATGACACGTACAAACTGTTTGAACTTTCAAAAGGTAAGACACCGCTTAAGTGCAAATGGATTTTTTTAACTCAAGAAAGATGGAAATAATAAACTAGTTATATATAAACCTCAATTAGTGGTAAAAGGCTTTGAACAAATGAAAGATATTGATTTTGATGAAATTTTCTCACTCGTTGTTAAAATGACTTCTATTCAAACCATTTTGAGCATAGCAACTAGAGTAGATCTTGAAGTGGAGCAGTTGGATGTGAAAACTGCATTTCTTCATAGAGATTTGGAGGAAGAGATCTATATGGACCAGCTAAAAGGATTTGAAGTAGCTAGAAAGAAACACATGCTCTTTAAACTGAATAAGAGTCATTATGGATTGAAGCAAGCACCAGGGTAGTGGTACAAGAAGTTAGACTTATTCATACAAAGTCAAACTATCAAAAAGACATATTCTGATCTATGTGTATACATCAAAATATCATCATACAACAACTTTATTATTCTATTATTATATGTAGATGACATATTGATTGTAGGATAGGACAAGAAGTTGATTGCCAAGTTGAAAAGAGATTTGTCCAAGTCATTTGACGTGAAGGACTTAGGCCCAACATAACAAATTCTGTAGATGAAGATTATCTAAGAGCGAACAAGTAAAAAGTTGTGGCTATCTCAGAAGAAGTACGCTAAACGTGTACTTGAACGCTTAACATGAAGAGTGCTAAAGTTGTTAGCACACCTCTTTCTAGCCATTTGAAGTTAACCAAGAAGATGAGTCCTACAACAAAGGAGAAGAAAGAAAATATGGCTGATGTTCCTTATTTTTCAATAGTGATGAGTTTGATGTATGCAATGGTGTGTACCAGATCAGATATTGCTCATATATTTGGTGTTGGTAGAAGGTTCCTTGAAAATCCTTTAAAAGAATACTAGGAAGAAGTAAAGTGGATACTGAAGTATTTGACAGGTACTACAGGAGATTGCTTGTATTTTGGTAGATG
>NC_061111.1:75960190-76007141 GCF_002878395.1 Capsicum annuum
AAGTATTTGACAGGTACTACAGGAGATTGCTTGTATTTTGGTAGATGTAATCTAATTTTGAAGGGCTATACAGATGCTGATATTGAAGGTGACCTTTAAATTAGAAAATCCACTATAGGATATGTGATTTCATTTTTAGGGGGAGCTATATCATGGAAATTAAAGTTGCAAAAGTGTGTTGTACTCTCTACAACTAAAACAGAGTATATTGCAGCTATTGAAGCTGGCAAAGATATGGTATGGCTAAAATAATTTCTTCAAGAACTTGGATTGCATCATAAGGAGTACGTTATCTATTGTCACCGTCAAAGTGAAATAAAATTAAACAGAAACACCATGTATCATGCAAGAACAAAGCATATTGATGTGAGATATCATTGGATTTGAGAAAAGATAGAGGATGAATCTATGTTGGTTAAGAAAATCCCTTTAAGTGAGAATCCTTCAAATATGCTGACCAAGGTGGTATCAAGACACAAGTTTGAGTTCTGCAAAGAACTTGTCAGCATGCAGTCAATCTTGAAGTGCATTATTATCTCCTTTCAATGAATGGGTCTGTAGGGGGAGATTGTGGGGTACAACCCTATTATTCAAGATATAGGAAATACAATAGTCCATATTTGTTGTATGCCCATTGCCAAATCTTTCATTTATTAGCTAAGGAAAAGTCAAGAAAGGTTTGATCTTCCAAAGATCTTTGAAGTCACTGATGAAATCTACAAAGGTAGGTTTTTTGCCTATAAAAGGATCTCATCAGCTTACTGGTTAAGCACACCAATAACAAAGAGTGAAAGAAAAATAGAGTGAGGCATCATAGGGAGTTTAGTCTGTGAGGAAAAATAGAAAGTCTGAGCAATATTATAGTGAGGTGGAAAAACCAAAAGAGACATATTTCTTTTGAGTGTGTAGTAGTCACTTTGAGTATTGTACTTGTGACTACGGTTTAAAATTCCTTACTATAGTGATATCAGTTGCTTCTCTCGGCTCCCTTTTTCCCCTCATTATGTTTTCACATAAAAATCTTGGCGTCATTATCGCTCTTATTATTCTTGTTGATTAACCGTATTATTGTTGTCATATTTATTGCTTTTATTACCAAAATATTATTATTATGGGAAGTTTTATCCTCAATATATTTGTGCCTCTTTATAAAGCTTTAATCCATGGCAAGAATCAATATAGCCATCTATCGAATCCTTCAAGTAGACTGATTATTTCTCAACTCGATTGAGAATGATCCTCATTAGCATCTTAGGAACTTCCTATAGGCATGGCTTAGGCACACTCATATTCTGGATGAGACTATGAAGCTCATGATATTTAGGTACTCACTAATGGGCGAAGCAAAGACATGGTACATAATCACAGACATGTGGCACCTACCGAGAAGTTTATGTTGGGAGCATGGCTTCAAGGAGTACTTGCAGAACCAGGAAACATCTTGTCGAGTGGCGTGTGTCTTGAATACATACAGGACAATCTTTTTCAAAAACTAAGACAGAGGTAAATAAATTTGTACCTAGGTGAGATACGTCGTATATCTAATTGGCATGAGCTTCTAAAAGACAACACATGTGGCTCTCCCAAATATGTCTTAGTCTTTTATGGCACAGCTGTTGAAATTTGATTGTTGAGAAACTAGTATTGTACAAATATAAATAGCGACCACAACCCATTTGTAACGGAAACTTCGGCTTCCCTATTATCTAAATCAACATAAAAGTAGTTGCTTTCTCTATAAGTATTATTTTTTCTTCTTTAGATTAATATTCTGTCAGCAGTTAACCCTAAGACATAAGTCAATCCCTAGTCTTGGCAACATTCAAAAGAGGCCTAAACATGCCTTAACTCTTTTGATATGTTTACTTTTTATTTCCATTTTGATATTATTTTCTTTCTTTAGTGATTAGTGACTTAATTAATAACGAATCCAACTTTGAGCAAGAGTGAATTATCTTTGAGAAACGAGATGACCTATAGATGACTTTGATCATGAATCAATTTAAAAATTGACAATCTAATGCTTGAAAGAAAAAAAATGAAACCATTAAAATATCAAGGCCAAAAGTAAGACTAAGTGTCAACACTTCGCTGAAATTTTCTAAGTTTTGGACCTCTTTTGGCATGCTATAAAGAACTGAAATGGGTTAGGAATTTATGGGCTCTTACAATAATGTGTCACCACTTACTAGCTATAAAAATTTCACCATAAATCTGAGTTATCAGGGAGAATGGACAAGTGGGATAATGATTTAGGTGAGCTCGATATCGAATATAAGGCCCGAACTGTTAGACCCCAAAATTTTTAATGATTTTATTTTGATAGTTCCTTCATATTTTAATATAATTTCTAAGTTGAATAATTATATGGGATGTAAATGGGACCATTAGGAAGTGTTTTAAAAATTTTAGAATATGTTTTGGGATATTTTGGGACCCCAAAATAGTAAGGGTTTGTGGTTAGGGCATACCACGGAGGCATGGCACACCTTGATATGAAAAATCAATGGACTAACACGATAAGGGCATCCTATGGTCATGCCACACCCTTGATGTGGTGCGATAAGGGCATGCCGCGCCCAAGGTTGAAGTGACACAAATTTTCAATTTTCTCTTCAATTTTTTTGAGTGCTTTTTGGGTTTTTACCTTCTTTAATCCCATAACAATACTAAACCTATTTCCCCACCCTTACAAGTTAGAATATAAGATTCATATCTTCCCAAATTCTCAAGGACACCAAATAAGGGTTCTTCTCTAAAATTCAAGATTTCAAGGTGCAAATTCAAGCCTCCTTCAAAGAGAATTCATCATGTTCAGGTGTATGGGTTGTGAAAAAGGATAACCTTTCATCCTTGTGCCTAAAATATTTGATTTATACTATTGAATTTATGAAATTTCATTTAGGGTTCATACCCATTTGACATGGTTTTAAAGCTATGATGTTTCTTTGAGAATTTAAATAAATTTTGTATAAAAATTCATGATTTGCTCATGTCTTACACACATAATAGTTCCCATGATGTGAATTTTAGTGTGTATTATCAAAGTACCATAATTTTTCTTAAACTATGTGACTTTAGCATGATTCACTAAGTTTTTTCAAGAATCTCAAACTTACTATTTAGATTAAAGACTATTAAAGTATGATTTTGATGAGTTACAGTTTGATCTTATGATCTCAGACAAGATATGAAATTTACATAAGTAATTAAGATTATGAGACTGAAATAGAAGTGTATTATGTTTCCAGACTTATCAGGTGATTATTTTAAAGTAAATTTCATAGATATATGATGAGCAATAGAATGATTTGGGTATAGTATCTAGGGTCGAGGAGGGAAAGTTTAGCGTACCCTAGTTCCATAAACTACGTACCACCATAGGTTATTATTCAGCTTGTCCAAACAAATATGTAGCTTGTCCAAAAGGACATGTACAAACATTATTCAGCCTTTCCAAATAGAAAAGTATAGGTGATCACCCTAGTTAGACTTTATACCCTGGCAAGGTATATCTTACCCTTTTAATGGGGTTGTTGCATTGAACTCTATGTTTCTGTATGACTTATATTGGTCAAGATAATTTCCCACAGAAAAACGATAATTTCAGAAACTAAGTATAACAGTTCACCAACTTTATCAGCTAATGTTTTATGATTTATGCTTTATGATATTTTGGCTTCCATCTTATTCATGATTAGGGTATGTCTATTTACACTCAACATACATGTTTTATGATTATGATCAGCTTTAATTTTACTTAATTAAACATTCAACCCCATATACATAGTATTTTACAGAAGTACTGGACACATATATGTCTGTGGATATATTATTTCATAATGTAGGTTTTGGTGTTCATCCTCATAATTTGAGGACCAAGTTTAGGTTTATTTCCAGATACTTATCATTATTACTCGACATGTTATTATTATTTCAGTTGGGGTCAGCTGGGGTCTGTCCCAGTGGCTCTTCAATTTTAGTTAAAGGTTTATCAAGACTAGTAAGACAATCTGTTTTCCTTTAGATTCTCATTAGTTTCAAATGATGTTAAGATACAATGTTTTATTGAGATTGTTCATCCATTTGAACCCATTTTAGAATTTTCTTTAGGTTTTGCTCATATTTTAAGTTTAATTTATTATGGTTGAGTGCTGAGTAGATATCATGGGTTAGCTCTTGGGATACCTATATTTCTAAGCCTCGTATGATGTCCAAGGGGTAGCCTCGGGTTTTTACAAACTTGGTATCAAATCCTAATATTTTAAAGAGTTCTAGAGAGTCTGAAAAGTCGTGTTACATAGAGTGATCATGGGTGTGAAACGTATTACACTTATGAGTGAGAGGCTACAAGACGTATAAAAAACTATCTCTTCTTATTATATATATCATGCTATGAAGTTACCTCTATCTTCTCTAACTCGTGCTTTCATGTGATAGAGAATACCTCCTCGTAGAGCTTATGCCTGCAAAAATAGGGACCAGCCATCCTTACCATCACCTGTAGATCCTTTGAATGAGAATGTCTCTCATGCTGAGTTCTGGGATACTTTCCAAGTGTTAGGTCAGGATGTCAATGATAATACTTGAGGTAATCATTTGGTAGTAATCCTAATTCTGCAGAATGGTAATTTAGCTATAACTAGAGTTTGAGATTTTATAAGAATGAATCCACCAGAGTTCTTTGGGTCAAAGGTAAATGGGGATCCTCGGTTCTTAATAGATGAGGTGAAGAAAATTACTTAGATTATACATGTTACAGCAGAAAAAAGTGTGGAATTGGCATTTTACGAATAGAAAGATTTTGATTATGATTGGGTTACTATATGGAAGAAAGGTAAGGGTGAGAATGCTGCTCCTATGAGTTGGGATGTGTTTCAAATGGCTTTCCTGGACATGTTCTTTCCTCATAAGATGAGGGTGGCAAAGGTGAAGGAGTTCATGAGCCTTAGGAAGGGATTTATGTCTGTAAAGGAACATTTCCTCACGTTCACTTATTTTTCTAAGTATGCACCAAAGTTGATGTCGAACTCTAGGCCTCGTGTGAGTAAATTTGTCACTGAGGTGTCTGACGTGGTGGTAAAAGAGTGTAGACTGCCATATTAATTAGAGATATGGATATTACTCGATTGATGACTTATTTAACTAGCTCCAAGATGCTCATTGGTTTTTGAAGATTGATCTTAGGTCGAGATATCATCAGTTGAAGGTCAGGGAATGTGATATTCCAAAAACAACTTTCAGAACTCGATATGGTCACTTTGTGTTATGATTATGTCTTTCAGACTAACATATGCACTTACAGCCTTATGAATTTAATGAACAGGGTCTTCAAGCATTATTTGGACATGTTTGTCCTTGTTTTCATATATGAAATACTTTTCTATTCTTAGAATGAGGAGGAATATGCAAACCACTTGACAATAGTATTGTAGACCCTCATAGATCGCAGGTTGTGTGCAAAGTTTATTAAGTATGAATTTTGGTTGGATTCGTTTACCTTTTTGGGGCATGTGATTTCGGGTGCATGTATTCATGTAGACCCTTAGAAAATAGATGTTGTAAAGTGCAGTCCTAGTCGTATTTCTCCATTTGATATTAGGGGCTTTCTACGTTTATGTAATGCCCCGAAGCTACCCCTGGACGTCACACGGTGCTCGAGACTACATGTAACCCCAAGCAAACCCATGATATCTATTCAACTCAATTTATTTAATATAGAGGTGGAACTAGTATTACGTGAACCGAGAATAATCATCTAAATATATCAAAGTGAAACTTTAATCTCTTAAATATTTAAACAACCTTAGTAAAGCTTAAAATATTCTCTATCAGACAAGCCTCTACTAATAACTAGAGAGCCACTGGGACAGACCCCAGCTAACTCGAATGTCACCATTAGAAGGAGTGCAGGTAATGATGTCGAAGTCAATCGTACTGCTGGGTACGGGAACCAGGACCAACATTATAAGGCAATGTAGCAAACAAACATATTTGTGGATTAGTACTTCTAAAATGTACTGAGCATATAGGGGTGGATACATATGAAAAACAATAATTGATTAAATATTCAAGCTTTCAAATAATGTATGCTAAACGTAAATGACTCATACTAAACTTGAGTACAACTTTGAGACTGCAAAATTATAAATCTTAAATAATATAGCATATGAATAACAAAGGGAACCATAATGTTTAGTTTCTTATAAATCTTTGCTTTTAATTTTGCTTATGGGAGATTCTTCTAACCGATATAAATCATGTGAGCTACCATGGACTCTAACATCTTACCCATGTTAGGGACAGTTGTCGTATCCTTACCATTAGAATTGAACCTTAACTTAGTGATCATTATACTTAATTTCATCCATATTGGGAAAAAACTTACCCACGTTGGCTCGTAGTTTCCGGGAACTTAGGATACTCTCATCCGCATTCCCATCTCTATGCTAAATACTACTCCCAGATTACTTATATGTTTATACTTTAGGAAATCCACCTTAAATTAGAATAAGGGTTTTATAGAGTGAAAACTAGTTATGCTTCTCTTTACTTTAAATCATAATCAAGATGAACACAAGTGGATTTCATATCTTATCTTAGGATCAAAAGATCAATCTTTGCTTTAAATCACAACACCAACTTGTCAATGGAGCTTAAGAGCACAATCTTCTTGTAAACCCAATACTTGTACTTATGTCTTTTAATACAGGCTTAAGTTCTTAAAAATTCATAATAAAACATCATACTCAATAATTATCTTAAAATACTTCAAAAGTTCAAGTCAAAATAAGAAAATTCAAATCATAATATGAATCTTATAAATTAAAACATGATATATGCAATTCTTGATATACTTTAAGCTTTCAATCTCATGACAATATCATAATTCATGAATACAACTAATTGGGTATGAACCCTTATTGCAAATCACGAACTTTAGTCTTTAAATTAAGTTTTGGGCACAAGGATGAAAGAGAATCCTTGTTCATAAACCTGACATACCTTAGATTTCTCAACTTGGTGAAGCAAACTTTGACCTAGGAGATTGGGAGATATTCTTGAAAGAAAACTCTAATCTTGTTCTTGAAAGTGGAATGAGAGATTTTGTTTTTTAATCGACTGAGGGAGAGGGGGAAAAATAATTCCCCTTGGGGTTAATATGTCGTGGGTTGGGAGTTATAAGGGGTAAAATACTAAAATACCCTTGAACGTAACATCTCAGAATTTAATCGCCAGTTCTTACGAGTTGTGCATACGACTCGTATGCAGGGGTACAACTGGTTTTCACAACTTATAAGCTTGGCAGCATCTAGGAGGGTACACACTGATCGACACACGAGTTGATCATACAACTCTTCTTTTTATCATATGACCCTTAGCCCCACCCACTCGTATCTTGGAAAGTATCTTAAGGAGTCTTCACTGATGCTCTTATGACTTAGCTTTGTACAACTCGTACCCTACTTTAAGAATTATAGGGTCAAATCATACCTTTAATATAATTTTCACCATGCCACACAGTCTTGGGTATGATTTCCACACATGACTCGTATGTTGCTCAAATGACTCAAGGGGTGAGTTGTATGATAGATAGAAACATTCTGGGATGGGGTATTACAATATATCCCTCTTGGAAACATTCTTCCTCGAATGTGGTATCACTTAAGAGTAGGAAAAAGGATCAATTACATCGATAAAAACTTATAAACAAGGTTTTATCAATTTCAAGGTTCTAACCACACACAACATATGATACGACTGAAGAATGCTTTGGTAGACTTAAAGAGAAAGAGCTTTAGCAGAAACATAACTATTTACCTTCGGCAGGAACTGAGTTGGAAGAAATGAGATGAGGATACTTGGCCATCATGTTTGCTTCTGCTTACCATGTGGCCCCTTCAACCAATTGGTTTCTCCAAAGGACTTTCACAGATGCTACTTCTTTATTTCATAGTCTTTGAACTTGTCTATCAAGTATCTCAACCGAAACCTCTTCATACGATAAGTTATCTTTGATGTCAATACTTCCTAAGGTAACTATTAAGGATAGATTTCCCAACACACTTATTAAACATCAAAACATGAAACACTAAATGAACCACTGCTAACTTTGATGGAAGATTCAATTCATAGAAAACCTCTCCTACACGTTTTACTATCTCATAAGGACCAACAAATCACAGACCTAACTACCCTTTATTTCCAAATATAATTATTCCCTTCATGGGTGACACCTTCAGGAATACCCAATCACCTACATAAAACACAAGTTCCCTTCTTCTTACACTAACATATGACTTCTGCCAACTATGAGCAGTCTTCAATCCCTCACGAATCAACTGAACCTTAGCCATAGATTCAAGAACAAAATCTGGCCCAATCAAAGCCACTTCTCCAACCTTAAACCATCCTATGGGTGATCTATACCTACGCTAGTATAGTGTTTTAAATAGAACCATAAGAATGCTAGTATGATAACTATTAATATAAGCAAACTCAATCAACGACAATTGGTCATCCTAATTTCCTTTGAAATCCAAAACACACACTCTCAGTATGTCTTCTAGTGTCTGAATTGCTCGTTCATCCTCGCCATCGGTTTGCAGATGAAAAGCAATACTAAGCTTAACCTTTGTACCAAGGTCTTTCTGAAAAGCTTACCAAAATTTTAAAGTGAATTGTATGCGTCTTTTTAAAATGATAGATAAAGGAATCCCATAAAGCCTTACTAACTCACGGATATACATTCGAGCATAATCCTCTATCGTATTTCATGTTATGATAGTAGGAAATAGGATAACTTAGTTATTCGATCTACTACAATCAAAATTGAATCATGCTAACGCCTAGGCAACCCTGTATTGAAATCCATATTCACTACTTCCCACTTCCAAGTAGGGATACTAATCTCTTAAATCATACCTCCCAATCTCTGGTGTTCAACCTTTACTTGCTGATAATTTGGACATTTCACCACACACTCTGCTATGTCTCTCTTAATACCATTCCACAAATAAATTTCTCATATATCTCGATACATCTTAGAAGTACCTGAATGAATGAAATGCCTTAAACCATGAGACTCGACTAGTATCCTTTCTCTCAACCCGTCCACATTCAGATCGCAAAGTATACTATGATAATAAAGTACACCATCTCTTCCTTGGGAGAAGACCTCAACCTTATGTTGCTAACTGCTTCCAATGTTTGACTAAGTATTGGATTATTTCGCTGCTTCTCTTTCACTTCTATTACCAAAAATAATTCTGAACTATTCTGTACTACTGCTCCACCATCATTACTGTTGATTAAATAGACTCCCAAATGGTTTAATCTATGCACCTCTTTGGTCAATTCTCACCCTTCCTCTTTCATATGGGACACACTACCCATGGACAACCTACTCAATGAGCCAGCCACACTATTGGCCTTACCAAGATAGTAAGGTACACTTATGTCATAATCATTCAATAACTCCAACTACCTTCTCTAATAAAGATTCAACTCTTACTGAGTAAATACGTACCAGAGACTCTTATAGTCTGTAAAGACATTAACATGCACACCATAGAGATAGTGTCTCCAAATTTTCAAAGCACACACTACGACAGCTACCTCTAAATCATGAGTTGAGTAATTCTTTTTATGATCCTTGAGTTGCCTAGAAGCATATGCTATCACTCTCTTATACTGTATCAAGAGACAACCTAACTCTAGAAGTGTCAAAATATATCACAAATCCATCTAACCCTTCTAGCAAAGCTAACACTAGAACCAAAGTCAATCTATCTGTAACGCCCCAAATCTGGTACCTAGAACATTACATAGTACTTATGACCCCGGAGGACCATAAGCTAACCTATGACTGATATCTGTGCCGGTATACTACATGATATACTATATAAATATGGAAATAAGAACTGAAAGGCCATAAGTTTCAAAAATGATTAAACACCATAAGACATAATATCTAGGATAGGGTATAAATACCCAAAATAAAACTGTCAAAACATACTATAGTCTGAAAAGCCTCTAAAACATAACTGTCTGAGTAAGTAGATGATGGGACATATCCCCACCAACTCTAACAAATAAACTAATTAATGAGATAATAAAGAAATGATCATGTCCTCAAAAGATGAGGACTCATTGCTAACTCTGACTGCGGAGACTAGAATGCTACTGATGCTCTGGAGCTCATGCGTCTGAACCTATGGTATAAGACACCATAGTGCAAATACATCAGTGCTTTGAATGTACTGGTATACATGTGAGGTAGGCTAAATCCAAAGGGTTTACATGCATGATCTATACTAAATGACTGAATAATATAAATATGAGAATACATGCATGAATACATAATAACTATAACTAGGGTCGTGATAACATGATTACTGAGTCTGAGTACTAATAACATAAGATACTGATAACTGTATAACAAAAATAACTGATATTAAGCGACTGTATCTGACAGTCTAGTTTCTAATAAAAATAGATGAGTACTGCACTATCCTGAGTTGACTGTATCTAACAACCTTGAATTCTGTAACCGAAACTGTGGGAAGTAGTCATCTAAATGACATGCCCCTTATACACCATAATGGATGAGTTAGGGTCCAATCTGTAACCCCAATTGGAAGGGTGTCAATACCGCTCCACTAGTAAGGACAATCTGTGAGTAACCCTTATATAATAGGTAAATCTAGTAAGAACGGTGGGAACCTTCACATAATAGGTTAATCCACCTCATCTATCCTCATATAACAGGCTATGATGTCTTAACCTACGCTGGATACGTAGTTCTGAAATACAAGGATTGCTTCTAAGAATAACACCCTCATATAACAGGTGAGTTCCCATCCTTGGGTTCACTCAGTGCTTATTCCTACTCCTTTCTAAATATAAGTTGAACATGATTAACTGAACTGGACTAGACTAAATTCATGGAGTTCCATTAGCTAACGAAATACTATTGAGATTACTAAATTACTGAGCATTCCTGATTCACATTACTGATTGGGTTCTATGGACCATGGCTTGACTGAGGATATCATGAAAACATGACACTAAATCTAGTCACACAACTATATTTTTTGGGTACCAGTACCCCCAGGACTCGATGGAAGGAAACTAACAAGGCATGATGATATTGAATACATGGACAACATCTACAATCCATAATATAATAGTTGGAGATATTTCATGGGGATTTGATTATCGTAGCTTGGTATGTGAATAAGATAGCATGTATACATAGCATAATTTCATAAGGCTAACTTATGAATATCTTAAAAATTCCCCATAGAATAAACATCAATCAATTTAGAAGATAATACTTGACATTCTTGGGATGAAATTAGTTAGGAAACTTTGGGGTATTACAATATCTCCCCCTTAGGAACATTCATCCTTGAATGAGACTGACTGTGAGGGAAGAAATGATAATCTAAAGTACATACTGAATATGAACACTGAAACATAACTGACATTTCTGAGATCTATACTGAGCATGCATAGCTGATGCATGATTTCATGACTGAGTTGATACATAAATGGAAGACTGAGAGTACTGATAAGCCGATCACACATGCATATTTGATGCGTGAATACATGAGAAAACTGATTACATGACTGAGATTTCTAATAACTCAGTCTTCTCACAAGGAGAATGCATGTCTAATGTATGAACACATAAATAATCTGATACATGAACATGTGACTGAATATGCAATGGTACTTAGTACCAAGTTTAAAGAAAATGGAATTCTGAACATGAGATTGATACCAAGTTGTAACTAAAATCTAGAAATAAAAATTGAAAAACTTAAAGAGAACTGTTACCTTGAGCTAGATCTGAGTTAGAGGAAAAGAGGTGAGGATACTTGGTTCGCATGTATACTTCTGCTTCCTAAGTATCTCCCTCAACGGATTGATTTTTCCAAAGAACTTTGACTAGAGGGACTTCTTTGTTCCTTAGTATAAGAGAGACTGCTGTGAATGTCGATGTCCTTAACAGGGACTACGACTGATGGATCACCTATGCATTTCTTGAGCAAGGAGACATGAAAGACTGGATGGACTGTGCCTAGATCTAAAGGAAATTCGAGATCATAAGCTACCTTGCCAAAGCGACTGAGAATTTTGAAGGGACTAATATATCAGGGACTGAGCTTTCCCTTCTTGCTGAACCTCTTCACTCCCTTTATGGGAGATATATTTAGATAGACATAGTTACCAACCTCTAACTCGATACCCTTTCTATGTACATCTGCATAAGACTTCTGTCAGCTCTGAGCAGCCCAGAGTCTTTCTCTAATAAATTGGACTTTCTCTAAGGCATCGAATACTAAGTCAAGCCCTATGACTGAAATCTCACTAACTTCGAACCAACTGACTGGAGATCTATATCTCCCACTATAGAAAGCTTCGAATGGAGCAATATTAATACTAGAATGATAGTTATTGTTTTATACAAACTCAACCAAAGACAAGTGGTCATCCCAAATACCCTTGAAATCAATTGCACACGCCCTTAGCATATCTTCTAGGGTCTGAATGGTCCTTTCTTCTTGACCATCTATCTGAGGATGGAAAGTTGTACTGAGATAAACTTAGGTAGTAAGACCCTTTTGGAACACTTTCCAGAATCTGGTACCTAGAATGCTTTTCAAAAATAAGAGATAAACTGGGTACCTCTATCTGAGATGATTGATAATGGAATATCGTGAAATATGAACAACTCTCTGATGTAGAGTTTGGCATAATCCTCGGCTGAATAAGAGGTATGGACTAGAAGAAAATAAGCTGATTTGATCATTATATCTACAATGACCCACACTGAATCATGCCGATGGCGAGTTTGAGGCAAGCCCATCGCGAAGTCTATGTTCACTTCTTACCACTTCTAAGTAGGAATACTAAACTCCTGTATGGACCCACTAGGTTTGTAATGCTCTATCTGAACCTGCTGACAGGTAGAGCACTTAGCCACAAACTCTTTAACATCTCTCTTCATCCCACTCCAAAAATAGATTTCCCACAAGTTGCGATAAATCTTTGTGGTTCCTGGATGAATAGAGTAGTGCGCACCATGTGCTTCTACAAGAATTTGCTTCCTTAAGTCATCTACACCTGGAACACACAAATGACCCTGACAACGTAGGACACCATCTCCTCTTTGGAAGAAAACCTCTACTTTATTATCCTTGACTGACTCTTTCAACTTGATTAAACTGGGGTCTCTATCTTGCTTTTCTTTTACCTCGGAAACTAGAGATGATTTTGAACTACTCTGAACCCGTATATCACTATCTTCTGTATCAACTAAGAGAATGCCTAGTCTGGCAAGCTGATGGATTTCTTAAGGTAACTTCTTGTTACTATCCTCAACATGAGAAACACTACCTATAGATAGTTTACTGAGAGCGTCCGCCACTACGTTAGCCTTGCCCGAATGATAAAGAAAACTCATGCCATAATCATTCAAGAGCTTTAACCACATTCTCTGACAAAGATTGATATCTCTCTGATAAAAGACATACTGGAGACTCTTATGATCTGTGAACATATCTACATAAACCTCGTATAGATAATGCCTCCAAATCTTCAAGGAAAATACTATGATTGCTAACTCAAGATCATGAGTAGGATAATTCTTCTCATAGGGTTTGAGCTGTCTAGAGGAGTAGTTTATGACCTTACCATGATGTATGAGGACACAACCCAAACCTACTCTGGATTCATCACAGTACACTACAAACCTATATGGACGACTGGGGCTGAGGTGAGTCGAGTCTTCAACTCCTGAAAACTCTTCTCGTAAGGATCTGACAACTAAAACTTGACTTTCTTCTGAGTCAATTTGTACCTAGGAGATGCAATAGAAGAAAATCCTTCAATAAACCATTTGTAATAGCTAGCCAGATCCAAGAAACTCCTGATATCTGATGGAGAGATAGGGTGAGGCTAGTTTCTTACTATTTCGGTTTTTTGAGGATCTACTCTAATTCCATCATCATAAATGATATGGCCAAGGAATGCTACTAAACTTAGGCAAAATTTGCACTTAATAAATTTGGAAAACAATTGATAATTTCTGAGAGTCTAGAGTACAATTCTGAGATGGTCTGCATGATCATGCTAACTGCGAGAATAAACCAGAATATCATATTTAAAGACTATGATGAACATGTCTAAGAACTTCTTTAACACACGGTTTATTAAGTCTAAGAAATCTACTGGGGCATTTGTAAGACCAAAGGACATGACTAAGAATTCGAATAGACCATACCTAGTATGAAAGGCTATCTTTAGGATGTCACATTCTCTGACTCTAAGCTGATGGTAGCCTGATCTGATGTGTATCTTAGAGAAATAGCTAGCACCCTAAAGTTGGTCAAACAAGTCATCGATTCTGGGAAGTGGATAGTTGTTCTTGACCGTGACTTTATTGAGCTAACGGTAATCAATACACATCCTGAGAGAACCATCTTTCTTGTGCATCCCACGAGGACACACTAGGCCTGATGAATCTCTTATATAAGAGATTCTTTAACTGCTCTTTCAATTCTTTGAGTTTTGATGGTGCCATTCTATATGGAGGAATAGATATAGGCTGAGTATGTAGAAGAAGATCAATGCCAAAGTCTATTTCCCTTTTGGGAGAAATTCTTGGAAGATCTCCGGGAAAGACATATGAATATTCATACACGACTGGGACTGAATCAAGGGTTGGAGTTTTAGAACTAGTATCCTTAATTCGAATAAGAGGATAGACACATCCCATAGATATCATTTTCCATGCCCGAAGGTAGGAACAAGCTGACCTCTGAAAGCGGATGCACTACCCTTCTACTCTAGGATGGGTTTATTTGGAAATTAGAATTGGAAGATTCTGTGTCTATAGTCAATTGTGGAAAAACAGAAATAAAGCCAGTCCACACTGAGAATAATATGAAAATCCATAATCTCTAATTCGACTAAATCTGTTGAAGTGACTTTTTGAAATATCATAACTGGGCAACTCCTATATACTCGCTGAGCTATGATGGTTTTACCTATTGGGGTAGAGACTGAAAAGGGCTTTGCTAGAATTTCGAGACTGACTCCAAAATCAACTGCTATGTAGGGAGTAACAAAAGACAAAGAAGCTCCTAGATCTAGCAAAGCATAAACATGCATATGAAAGATCTATAATGTACTAGTAACCCCATCAGGAGAATTCTCCTGATCTTGCCGGGACTGAAGAGCATAAAGTCGATTTGGGCGCTGCCCACTAGTAGCACTGGAAGTAGCACCTTGCTGATTTGGATGACCGGACTGAGCTGAGGAATAGTTCTGCTGACCTTGAGGACCTGGCTGAGGACAATATCTGACTTTATGGCCTGGCTTGCCACATCCAAAACAAATACCATTGCCATCTCTGTAAATACCCTGATAGTGGTTTTCGTAAGTCTGACAAAGATGATAGGTACAGGCACTGCTAATACTGCCCTGAGACTTAGAGCCTGGTGCCCTATCTTTTTTACCATCCCTGAACTTAGGAGCTGGAGCACTAGCTGAAGAAGGAGATAGAATTGATAACTTAGGATGAAACTGAGAACGGTTTCCTTCTTCTGATTTTGGCTGAGTTAAGTTGAAACTACCTGTCCTTACTCTCTTATTCTGCTTCTCCCTCATATTAATATTTTTCTCCTCTATTTGCTGAGCATGAGTCATAAGACTGGCTAAAGTCATGTCACTATTTAATATTGCAGACCTACAGCCATTGACCAAACTATCATTCACCCCAAAAAAAAACTTACTCATCTTGGCCCTGCTATCTGCAACCACATGAGGGGCATATATGGTTAATTGAGTAATAACAGAATACTCTTTCACCTTCATGTTGCCCTGCCTAATATTGATGAATTCTAATACCTTAGCCTCTCTCATCTCTAGGAAGAAGAACTTCTCTAAAAATACGGTGACAAACTCCTCCTACTCTATAGGTTCTGCATCAACCAACCTCTCTGACTTCCACAGCTTATACCAAGTGTTAGCAACATCCTGCAATTGGTATGTAGCTAGCTCAGCACTCTCAATAACTGATACCCCTATAACATTAGTAACCTTCTGAACCTGATCAATAAATTCCTGAGGGTCCTCTTTTGACTTAGACCTGAGAAAGAATGGAGGATTCATTCGGGTGAAGTCCCAAATCTTATCTACAGTTGAATTGGCCACTGGGTTCACTGGAATGATAGCTAGTCATTTATTCTAAGTGGTAGCTGACTGAGCAAGAGTAATAAATGCAGCTCTAAACTCTGCATGAGAAACAAGTTTGCCCAAAGGTTCTTTGGGTTGAGAGGTTGGATGATTCCCATTTTTTCTTTTAGAAGGCATGTTCTATAGAAGAAAGAGAGAAATAGATTAGACTGAGAGATTGACTTGAAATTATGCTCACTAGGATGACATAAATACTGAAAGAAGGGAAACTATTTCTAAAGTATCTCATATCATCCTATTTATAAATGTGGTGTGCAACACACCCATGCACAAGACTCTACGAGATGTGGCTTTCAGACTTCCTAGGATACTATTGAACATTAGGCTCTGATACCAATTTTGTAATGCCCTAAATATGGTACCCAAAACGCTACATGGTGCTCATGACCCCGTAGGACCACAAGCTATCCCATGCCTGATATGTGTGCCTGTATACTGCATGATATACTGTATAAATACGGAAACATGAACTGAAAGGCTATAAGGTTCAACACTGATAAATCACCATAGGATATAACATCTGGGATGGGGTATAAATACCCAAAACAAAACTGTCTAAACATATTGTAGTCTAAAAAGCCTCTAAAACATAACTATCTGAGTAGGGAGATGATGGGATATGTCCCCAACTAAGTCCAACAAATAAACTAATTAGTGAGATAATAAAGAAATGATCATGTCCTCGAAAGATGAGGAATCACTACTAACTCTGACTACGGAGAGTAGAATGCTACTGATGCTCTGGAGCTTGTGCTTCTGAACCTATGATATAAGACACCTTAGCGCAAATCTGTCAGTACTTTGAATGTACTGGTATGCATGTGAGGTAGGATGAATGCAAAGGGTTTACATGTATGATCTATTTTAACTGATTGAATAATATGAATGTGAGAATACCTGGATGAATACATAATAATTGTAACTAGGGTCGTGATAACATGATTACTGAGTCTGAGTACTGATAACATGAGATACTGATAACTGTGTAACTAAAATAACTCATACTGAGTGACTATAACTGACAGTCTAGTTTTTGATGGAGTTAGCTAAGTTCTGCACTATTCTGAGTTGATTGTATCTGATAGCCCTGAATTTTGTAACCAAAATTGTGGAAGTAGTCATCTAACCGAAATACCCCTAATGCGTCATTATGGCTGAGTTGGAGTCCAATCTATAACCCTAATTGAAAGGGTGTCAATACCGTGCCACTAGTAAGGACAATTTGTGAGTAACCCTCATATAATAGGTAACTCTAGTGATAACGATGGGAACCCTCATATAACAGGTTAAGCCACCTCATCTACCTCATATAACAGGCTATGATGTCACAACCTACGCTGGCTACGTGGTTTTGAAACGCAAGGATTTCTTCTAAGAATCACACCCTCATAAAACAGGTGAGTTCCCATCCTTGGGTTCTCTCGATGCTAATTCCTACTCCCATCTGAATAGACACTAAACATGATTAACTGAACTGGACTAGACTGAATTCATGGAGTTCTGTTAGTTGATGGAATACTATTGAGATTACTGAATTACTAAGCTTTCCTGAGTCACATGACTGACTGGGTTCTATGGACCATGGCTTGACTGAGGATATCGTGTAAACTTGACACTAAATCTAGGCACACAACTATATTTTTTGGGTACAAGTACCCTCAGGACTCGATGGAAGGAAACTAACAAGGCATAACAATATTGAATACATGACCGACATCAATAATCCATAATACAATAGTTGGAGATATTTCATAGGCATTTGATTATCATAGCTTGGAATGTGAATAAGATAGCATGTATACATAGCATAATTTCATAAGGCTAACTCATGAGCAATCCCACAAGCAATTTCAATACTTAAGAATAACATGGAAGTTATTTTGAACATAAGGTTAAAGCATACATTGTCATTTGGGTCACAATTTAGCTATTGTGCACAATGTCTACCCCTTTAGGCATTTTATCAAAGACCTTACATGCACAACTTAAGGTATAGGTGAAATCATCAAATTTCATAAATCATAAGCTACCAAATTCATGGATTTCAATATATGCTAATGTAGTTTTCATAATTTCACATAAGGATCCCAACATGGGAATCAAACAACAGCCATCACATAACTTGAGCAATCCACAACATAATAATCTTGATTCATAATTTAAAATAGGGTTCTTGAGCTTTAGGCTGAAAGGTATCAATAATTCAACACAACACATACCTTAGTTCTTGATTTAGCAAAGATTGATGGAGAGATTTTCTTGAAATTGAATCCCCAATTGAAACCCTGGTTTGTTCTTGAGAGAAAATTGAGAGAAACTAGTATATTTTGGGTGAAGAAAGGCTAAATCACGTGTTATTGGGTTTAAATAAGGGTGGAAAATTGACCCTTTTAACCCTGGACACGTCTTTAAAATTGGAGAAAATTTCCCAACCTGTACCCCTGACGTGATGCGGCACTATCGCTCCGTGTCACTGGAATTTGACAATTGGGAAATAGAGGAATAGCATGACGTGAGCCATCGTATTGCCGATTCGTTTGCGACCTGGAAAATTGGCACGACACGGGAAAAATCACGCTGAGACACTGGAAAAAGGACAATTTCCATTTTAACTTGTGGCGCGGCACGCCACTAACCAATATGACGTTGTTTTACGATAGGAACTTGAAATAGTCATAACTTTTTACCCGGTTATCAGATTTGGATGAATCTTATATCGATGGAAAGCTTATGGAATTCCCCACATAAAAAAAAAGTAAAAATATTAAAAATTCCCCATGGAATAAACATCAATCAATTTAGAAGATAATACTTGACATTCTTGGGACGAAATTAGTTAGGAAACTTTGGGGTATTACACTATCCTTAAACTCATAGAAACTCTTCTCACACTTATCTGACCACAACATTACTCTCTTTTAATCAACTTTTTTAACAATGCGACTATAGAGGAGAATACCTCAATAAATCTTCTGTAGTACCCAGCAAAACCCAAAAATCTCCTAACATCGAATGGATTGATGATTCTGGGCCAGTGCTTAACTACATCATTCTTTTGAGGATCTATATGAATACTAGACTTTAAAATAACATGCCCCAAGAAGGTAATAGATTCTAACCAAAATTCACATTTACAAAATTTTGCATACAACTGACGGTCTTTGAGGGTCTACAATACTGTACATAAATAATTTGCATGCTCCTCCTCACTTTTGGAATACACCAATATGTCATCTATAAAGACAATGATAAACATATCAAAATATTACTCAAAGACCCTATTCATAAAATCCATAAACGCTGTAGGAGCATTTGTTAGTCCAAATGACATGAGCATAAACTCAAAATGACCGTGCCTCATCTGGAAAGTTGTTTTTTGAATGTCTTGCTTCCTAACTTTCAACTGATGATATCCCGATCTAAGGTAAATCTTGGAGAACCACTGGGCACCTTGAAGTTGATCAAATAAATCGTTGATTCTAAGAATGGGATACTTATTCTTTATGGTAACCTTGTTCAACTGTCTATAATCTATAAACACTCTGAGAGTGTAATCTTTCTTGTGCATGAATATGGCTGGAGTACCCCACGGAGAAACACTAGGTTTGATGAAACCTTTATCTAAGAGATCTTTAAGCTTCTCTTTAACTTTTTAGTTTGGCCAGAGCCATACGTTATGGAGGAATTGAGATGAAATGAGTATCAGGAAGAAGACCAATACCGAATTCAATTTCTTTATTTGTAGGTACCCCTAGAAGATCTTTGGGAAAGACCTTCGAAAACTCATTTACTACCCGAACTGACTGAATAGCTGAGACTTCAGACTTAGTACTTCGACTCAAACTAAAAGGTAGATGCATCCTTTTGATATTAACTTTCTGGACTTAAGGTAAGAGATGAAACAACCTTAAGGCGATAGAGAACTACCCTACTACTAAAAAAGTGCTTCATCAGGAAACTGAAACTTCACCACACGAGTGCGACAATCTATCTATACATAGCATGAATGGAGCCAATCCATACCCAGAATAATATCAAAGTCTACCATCTCTAACTCTACTAGGTCTGCTACCATTATTTTATGGAGGACAATAATAGGACACTTCTATAGACTCATCTTGCAATAACTTACTCACCCACTGGGGTGGAAACTAAGAAACGTTTAGAGATTTTCAGGACCTACCTTAAAATTTACGGCTACTAGAGGGGTTACATAAGAGAAATTTTATCCTGGGTCTAACAACATATAAACATCAAGATGAAAGAAATAAAACATACCAATAACAACATCTGGTGAACTCTTATGGTATTGATGGGATGGAAAGCATAAAGCCAGTTCTAGCATTGATCGCCACCGGTGCTAGAAGACGCGCCCTGGGGAGGAGCTGGGAGGCCTGGCTAAGAAGCTGAATTAGTAGCCTGAATTTGAGGATAAGTATATCTGCTTCCCTGATTAGCATATATGCACTCCTTAATTATATGTCCTATCTTACCACAACTATAACAACTGCCTTTGCCCATCAAACACTCACTAAGATGGGTTTTGCCATACTTTTGACATGTTGGGAAATTGGGCCTCCCAACTACAAAGTTCTGAGATCTGGAATTCAAAGTTCTGCCCTATTGTTCCTGCCTGGATCTAGGAGCTAGGGCATTAGCTGAAGATAGCGTTGGAACTGATGAATGATCCTAAAATTGCAAACGATTTCCCCCTCCTAACCTTGGCTACTAAACTCAAACTGTCTAGTTCTAGCTCTCATGTTTCTCTTTTTCCTCTCCTTCAACTTTTCTGCCTCAAGCTATTGAGCATGAGTCATCAACCTAGCAATATCCATATCTCTAATCAACATGGAAGTCCTACACTCTTTGACTACCAAATCTAACACTCCAGTAATAAACATACTCATATGAGATCTAGAATTAGCCAACAACTTGGGAGTATACTTAGATAACTGAGTAAACTTAAGTAAGTAATCCTTCACCATCATCGAGCCCTGCCTCAGGTTCATGAACTCCTCTACCTTAGCCTTCATCATCTCATGTGGAAAAAACCTATCCAAAAAATCATTTTAGAACATCTGCCAACTTACAAGAGCTGCATTCTCACCCCTACCTTCCTTTCACATCGTAACCCAATCATAAGAAACATCCTTCAACCTATAGGATGCCAACTCTACGCTCTGTCTTTCAGTAACATACATAATTTTTTTATCTTCCTTACCTCATCAATGAAAAGCTATGGGTCCTCATTCATCTTCTACCCATGGAACTCCAATTGACCCATCCTCATAAAGTCCTAAATCTAGGCTGTAGCTAAATTATAATTCTTCTGAAGTGGGACCACTATCTACTAGTTTCCAATAGCATTTGGCGGTCATAGCCTGGGCTAACGCTTGAAAAGCAGGTCGAAACTCAGCATTAGACACATTTTCGTTCAAAGGGTTAGCTTGCAAGGGTGGTGATCATTATTTCTGCGGGCGTTGGCTAAAAAATGAGGCATAGTCTATCACGTAAAAGCACGAGTTAAGGCAGATAGAGACAACTATAAGAACGATAGATCTTAAAATAACTGATGATTCCTAATAAATTTTATAGCCTCTTGCTCATAAATGTGGCGCACTTCACACTCATGATTAAGACTCTACGTAATATGGCTTGTTTGACTCACTAGGAATCTTTAAAATCTTAAACTCTGATACCAAGTTTGTAATGCCCTAAAGCTACCCCTTGGATGTCACACGGTTCTCAGAAATACTAGTAAGCCCAAGCTCACCCATGATACCTATTCAACTCAGATCATTTAATATAGAGGTAGAGCTAGTATATACGTGATCAGAGAGTAATCATCTTAATATCAAAAAGTGAAACTTTAATCTCTTAAATACTTAACCAATCTTCGTGAAGCTTAAAACATTCTCCATCAGACAAGCCTCTACTAATAACTAGAGAGTCACTTGGACAGACCCCAGCTGACCCGAACGTGAAACAAAAACCAAATGACTAAGTGCTAACATCCATAAAAGAAATCATGAAGAATGCACATGCAAATACAATGCAATGCATTGCAATATGGATAGGATAAATGGTGAAAGCCATTGTAAGACTTTCTGTATACACATATTGAGATTGCAACTCCTAGATAGGACCCATGGGGGTCCATATACTATATCTCATTTTGCAATATCAAATCATCTCCCTAGATCATGTTTACAAAGAGGATTTTCATAAAAGTGCACTATTTTTGCTAAAAATAGTGTTTCCCAATGATACCAATATCTCATGAATTCTTATGTATGGAATAAGGATGTAATTCTTATAATAAAATAAATACGATGATATCTAATCTATACAACACACACACAACACATACATAACACACACACACACACACACACATATATATATATAAATGAGCCTTGAAATCAACTTATGTCCACAATTCATGATTATTAACTCTAATTAGGCACTATTGAAATAAATATGCAAGTACGAAATCATTAATATCATATCAACCTTTAACGGAGGTATTTTAATCTTTATGAAGGCAACCAATGCTCATATAAGGCCTATATAAGCAAAATAAGCCCCGACACAAGAATTATTTCTAGAATGAAGACATCTAAATGCACAGATAAGGCCAAAGTTCTTAAATAAATCCCCCACATGGGTAGGACACAATATTAAATATCACAAGTCAATACAATAGAGTATAGGCCCCCACATGGGCACACAACAATAATAATATACACTAAATATAAACCCCATAGTTATTTTCTCCAACCCATAGCATGCTTTACTTATTTATAAACTACCAAGTTCAATCTGAAAGATGTTAAGCATAAATAACCTTGAAATAATTATCCATTCTAAAGTTCTTCAGCATGGAGCCTTCCCATAACAAATGGTCTCAAAATCAACTACAACATTCAAATATAGTATCTGCACATTCAAATAATACTAACGATATCCATACTGCCCACATTTGGGTAGGGTATAAAATGGATTCAAAAACAAAGTTTGAAAACAAAAGGGTAAAACTAAAATTTTGTTTTAAAAACATGCTCTCCAATGTTATAGAAATCTATAAGAGAAAATTCATGTGAAAATATGTTAAAACAAGATCCAAATCAAAGAAAACACCTTTTTAA
This sequence comes from Capsicum annuum, assembly GCF_002878395.1. Taxonomy (NCBI): domain Eukaryota; kingdom Viridiplantae; phylum Streptophyta; class Magnoliopsida; order Solanales; family Solanaceae; genus Capsicum; species Capsicum annuum. Next base: position 75,983,608 of record NC_061111.1, read on the forward strand.
GATTTACTAGTAAACCCCCTAAATTTTCCATTTTGGAATCATAATTTAAAGGTATTTTTGATGATATAATCAATGAAAAATAACAAGAATAAGGTTTTAGAGCATACCCAAGCTTAAATGGTAAAGAAACCCTTAAGAATCGCTTAGAGGTCCAAATATGAAAAAAAAATGTGAAAATGAGTTTTTACATAAGTGATGGTTGTTTAAGTGGATAATTATCCACTTAAGAGACCACCACTTAATTAGATAAAAGATCAGTAAAGTGGCCAAGCAAGTTAGACCAACCTTCACTTAAGCGGTGCATGGCCCGCTAAAGCAACTTTCGCTTAGGCGATACTTGGCTACTAATGAGATTACTACTTAGCGATGCTAGGACGCTTAATTGGATGTTGCTAGATTGATCTGTGGCAGTTTAAGCGGATGCACTAGATAGCAACCCAATCAACAATTTAGCTAAAATGCCATGTTTTTTATTGGACCCTCAAGATTCATTCAAAATCTTATGAATGCAAATGAACTATATTGCTAAGCTAGTCACAATGTTGTAGACTCACTAACAATGTCAGATTTTCTAAAAAAGACTTTTTTACCCAAATTGACCCTCGAAACCCCTTTCACTACTTTTTAAATAAAGGGTCAAAATACATAATACAGGGCCTCAACCCAAACCAACCATGCTACTAACCTAAATTTGACATTTTGGATCAGATGATGCAGTCCAAATTGCCATATAGAACTCAGAACAATAAATGTTGACCAAAGTCAACTCTATATCTTCTCAAGCCTCTAAAAACAACAAGCTCATACAAATCTTTTCAATTGCATTAGGAACCGTGCCAATGATTTTTCCAAATCCCAAAATCAACATATAATAAATATGGAAAAGGAAAAAAAGTTCAAAGCATATAAAAATAGTAACTCACAAATTTAGGTCATTACATATCTGCAACTAATGTAGATGTCTTAGGAAATGGTGTCATGGTACAAATTCTGCACTCAACCTATAAGGATCTAAGAAGGAAGTAAAGTTTGTCGTAGGAATAAATCAATAAAATTTCTCAAAGGTAGAGAATTGTCGCCAGATGCGAAAGCCTCTTAAGCCCTTAAAACAAAAGCTACCAAATTTTTCTTAGTGGATGAAAGCCTCTACAAAATGTATTATCTTAGCCCATTAGAAAAATATATTAGCTAGATAGCACCAACTATGTGATAAGGGAGTTACATAAGAGGGTATACACCAATCACTCTAGAGCAGACTCACTTCTACTCTAGATAATAAGGGCAAGATATTATTAGCCTCGTATGGAGAGACAAACAAAAGAGTTTATTGCAAAATATGATAAATGCCAACATTTTTCAAAAAACATCCATCAACTAGATGATCACATATATGGATTAGCATCTCTATGGCCATTCATGTGATAAGGACAGATGTCGTCAGACCATTACCACCGCTTTGGGGTAGGTAAATTTTTTACTTATAATAACTGACTAGTTGTCGAAGTGGATCAAAGTTAGGGTGAGGCAATGTCCTAGTCAAAACATGGTGCTTAGAACCATATGTGGTCCCAAGATAACCTATGTACTTGCATGATACTTGAGCAACTGATTTATAATGTACATACAAGCTAAATTTGCTGAGCAAAAACATTATCATGAGAAAGTCTGCATAAATATAATACTGATAAAGTTTACAACTTGATAAATTTAAAGAAAGAACTTAAATTACATATCATGACATTGATCCACTATCATAAAACCTCTACTATACTGACTTTAGATAGCTGGGACATGCCTCTAACTACCACTAATCAATACATATGAATAATCAAAATACAACACAGTATATTAACTACAATTGACTAGAGTTCTAGAAATAAGAGAACTCATCACCTACATACTGAAAGCTGAGAACTATCGGACCTAGGTATATGAGCTATATCTAGTAACAACATTATAAAGGATGTAGCAACAAATGCATATATATGGTCAGTATATTAGAATATACTGGGTTTTCATAACTCAAGGCTACCCTTTAGTTGCTACTACGGTGCTTACAACCATAAGTGACCATAAGATAACCCATGAGATGGTACCTTCTTTGAGCATTAAGTAAAATGATAATAAAACTACATGCACAGAAGAAAAATTGATAAGATACTGCCAAATAAAATACTAAAATAAATAAAATATCAGTTTTTAAAATATCTGGTAAGTACTGGAGATCAAACTGTATGTCTGAAACAACTGGTAATACTGAAAACTGAATGAATGACTAACTGACTATCTAAAAACCTCTAAATATTGCGAGGAGTTGCTGAGACAAACCCCCAACTAACTCTGACTGACTGAACATAAGGGAATACTAAAAAACTGCTAAAGCCCATCATATCCTCGATGGATGAGGATTTACCACTACTGCTGCTGGATAATGCTGAATTGTCCAAGAACAGTAGAGAAATAGAGCATCCAAACCTATGTTATAAGACAACATAGAGCAAAGGAAAAGTACACGATCTTTACTTTGAATGTACTAGTTCGTGAGATAAGGACTAACTAAAATGCATGAGACAACTGAACATGTAAGGTTTCAAAATGCAAGACCAAGTAAAAACTTGTTTCTGAGGTAATCTATAATATAAAAGATAGAAAGCTGTGGTTAAGAAAAAACGAGCAGAGATACACTAAATACTGACTGACACTGTGGGAGGTATCATATAATCAATATGCTCCAATCTGAGCTAATCGGGGTACAACCTATAACCCCAATTGGAAGGGTGTCAATACCTTGCCATGGGTACTAACACAGGCTTTGTGGATCCACTAAATTGGTGTCTCGAAGGACTAGAGAGTCACCCTTACTGGCAGGTGACCTTAAGAGAATGTCATCCCTTTACTGGCAAGAAGACCTCTCAAAACCTATGCTAGCTACGTAGTTCTTGAACTCAAGGAATGCTATTAAAGATTACACCCTCTACTGATAGGTGAGCCCCCCATCCCTGGGTTCTCTTCGTGCTAAATCCCACTCCCAACTTAACTGACACTAATATTAAACTAAACTAAATTTGACTGAACATTATTTCTGATAGTGCTTATCATGATCATAAATATTTGAGTATACTGATAAGACTCATGGCTTAACTAACTTATTACTTAAAAATCTGAAATCATATGAATCACATAGGTATCGGGTGTTCATAATCCACTAGCATTGAATGAACATAAAATATGATATCAAAGATTTAAACTATAGTATGGAATCGTGGTTCTATGGCCCAAAACTTAAATATTTCCCCAAATAAGTGAGAAACATGAACTTGAAAATGGGAATGTGTTAAACATGAGAAAACAACATATTTACATGGGTTAATTCATAATTTGTGGAGTTAATATGAAATCAATGGAATATGACATGGAAATTGGGATTTAAAACCTGAAATAGCTTAATTCACATGGAAACACATGTACACATGGCTTGTATTTAAGTTTACAAAAAGTTAATGGCTTTAAATTCATGAGTTTCATGGACTATTTCATAAAATAGGATAAGATTCATACTTGTAAATAAAAATAGGGTTTTTGGGAACAATGGGTAAAAGGTCATTGATGAATATCCCACATACCTGAAGTAGAAGCTTTGTGGAAATTTCTTGAAGTTGTTCTTGCTCTTGAGAAAACCCTAATTGCTTGGGGGAGAGGAAGAAACCGCCCTTTTATTTATTTTATATGAATTGATGTTTAATGTTGTGAATTGGGGATTTGGGGCCTTTTATACCACTCTTTGTGAAGACAAAATGACATGGGTTTGGCTTTTAAGGGAGTGGATAAATACATAAAAGTCCCTAAAAAAACGTGCAAAAAAATGCATTTCCAGTGGATATGAGTCAACTGTACAACTCGTATGCTAGGGAACGGCTGGACTGCTTTGACCCGTAAGCTGGGCAGAATAGAAATGGTATACACTAGTCATCATATGAGTGAAATTTATGAATTGTACCTAGAATAAAACTAGTACCCATCCTTTTGTATCCTAAACAGAACCTCAAGGGATCTACACTGATTTCCTTATGACTGGATTTATATGACTCGTACCCCTCTTGATGACTCATAGGGGTCAAGTCAGACTTGTAACAGAATGTTTACCATGCTGCACTGACATAGGGATGAGTTCAACATACAAATCATATGCTGGCTTAAGACTCTTGGGCTGAGTCTGATGTTGCCCAGAGAATAGAAAAGATATGGGGTATTACGATATCTCCCCCTTGGGAACATTCATCCTTGAATAAGACTGGTTAGACTAAGAATAATAACAAAACTGAAATCATATACTGAACATACATTACTTGGAACAAGATTAAATAACTATGTTTGATTCATGATACATGGACTGAACTGATTTCGTAAATAAATGAAATGACATGAGAATGGTTTTTTAGTTGAAACCCAGAATGATAAAGAGTTGATCTAAGGAAAATTGTTACCTCAAGATGAGTTTGAATTTGCAAAGAAAAGATGAGGGTAATTGTCTTGAATATCTTCTTCTTCTTCAACTTCCCAAGTAGCTCCCTCAACAGACCAATTTAGCCATTGAACATTAACCCAAGGAACCTCTTTGTTCCTCAACCTACGAGTTTGATGGTCAAGGATATCAACTGGGATTTTTTCGTAAGAGAGACTATGTTTCACCTCCACACTCTCTAAGGGCACGACTGAAGCTGGGTCTCCAATATAGTTATTTATCAAAGAGATATAAAACAATGGATGCACTAATGCCAAATCTATAGAAAACTCTAACTCATAAGCTACCTTCCTAAAATGGCTCAAGATTCTATATGGGCCAACATAGAGGGGAATAAGTTTCCTATTCTTGCCAAATCTCTTCACTCCTTTCACATGTAAAATTTTCAAATAAAACCAAATCACCAACATCAAACTCAAGATCTCTTCTCCTTACTTCCGCATAAGATTTCTAATGACTTTTGGCTGTCTTCAGCCTCTCTCAAATTAATTGAACTTTCTCCATTGGCTTAAATACTGAATTTGGACCTATTAAAATAGCCTTATCGATTTCAAACCAACTAATAGGAGATGTACATCTCCTCCTATAGAGATCCTCAAACGGAGCCATTTGAATACTAGAGTGACAACTGTTGTGGTAGGTAAACTCAATCAAAGGTAAGTGGTAATCCGAACTACCCTTAAAATCAATAACATAGGCCTTCAACATGTCCTATAAAGTCTGAATGGTCCATTCCACCTGATCATCTGTCTGAGGATAAATAGTTGTACTGAGATGAACTTGGGTACCAAGTCCCCTTTAAAATGCCTTCAAAAAGTGAGAGGTAAACTGAGTACCTCTCTCTGAAATGATAGACAATATAATCCATGCAACTTAACTAACTAGCTAAGATAGAGTCTAGCACAATCCTCAGCTAAATACGAAGTATGAACTGACAAAAAATGAGCTAACTTGGTCATTCTGTCTACAATGACCCATATTGAATCATGCTGACGATGCATACTAGGAAACCCTATCACAAAACCCATGTTCACTACCTCCTACTTCCAAGTGAGGATGCTAAACTCATGTAGTATACCACTAGGCCTTTGGTGCTCAACCTTAACCTACTTATAATCTGAACACTCAGCCATAAACTCTACAATATCCTTCTTCATACCACTACACTAATAGATTTCCCATAAATCACAGTATATTTTAGTAGCTCCTAGGTGGATAGAGTGTTGCGCACCATGAGCCTCAGCTAATATTTGTTGTCTCAGACTATCAACACACATAACACATAATTTTCCTTAGTAATAAAGAACACCATTTCAACCTTGAGAGAAAGACTCCACCTCCTAACCTCTAACTCCCTCTTTTAACTTAACCAAATTAGGATCACTACCTTGGTTTTCTTTTACATCAGCAACTAATGAAGAATTTAAACCATTTTGAACCTATATACTACCTTCAGCCAAATTAACTAACCAAACTCCTAAAATAGCAAGCTGATGAACCTCACGAAATAACTCCTTCTTATCATCCTCAACAAGGAAAACACTACCCATAGATATCCTACTAAGGGAATCCGTCACTACATTGGCCTTGCCCGGATGATACAACACACTCATATCATAATCTTTTAGAAAATCAAGCCATCTTCTTTGATAAAGATTCAGATCTTTCTTCGTGAATCAATAAGGTAAACTATTATGATTCGTGAACACATCAATATGATACCCATAAAGATAATGCCTCTAATTCTTTTGAGCAAAGGCAATAGCTGCCAACTCAAGATCATGGGTTGGATAATTCTTCTCATGTGGTTTAATCTGCCTAGAGGCATAGGTTATAACCTTACTTCTATGCATTAATACGCAACCAAGAACAACTTTGGAAGAATTATATTAAACTATAAATCCAATAAACCATCTTGTAAAGTCATGACTGGGGTGGAAGTGAGTCGAGTCTTCAACTCCTATAAAATCTTCTCACATGAATTTGACAACTAAAATTTGACCTTCTTTTGATTCAATAGAGGCATAGGGGAAGCAATAGAAGAAAAATATTCAAAAAATGATTTATAATATCAAACCAAACCTAAGACACTCCTAATATCTGATGGAGAGATTGGTGTATGCCAATTTCTCACTGCTTTGGTCTTTTGAGGGTTAACTCAGATACCATCAACGAAAACTATATAGAAGCTACTGATCTTATCCAAAATTCGCACTTACTAAGCTTAGCAAATAATTGATAATCTCTAAGGGTATGAAACACAACTCTTAAATGATTTGCATGATTATTCTCAGTATGGGAATAGACAAGGATATCATCAATAAAGACTATGACGAATATGCTCAAGTACTGCTTGAACACCCTGTTCATTAAGTCCATGAAATTTACAGGGGCATTTTTTAGTCCAAAAGACATAACTAGGAATTCAAAGTGACCATACCAAGTTGTGAAAGTTGTCTTCAGAATGTCACAATCTCTGACTCTAAGCTGATGATAGTCGAATAGGAGGTCTATCTTTGAGAAATAACTGGCACCTTAAAGTTGGTTGAATAAGTCATCAATCCTGGGGAGTGGGTACTTATTCTTGATTGTGACTTTCTTCAACTGATAGTAGTTGATGCACATTATGAGGGAATCATCTTTCTTATGCATGAAAAGGACTTGAGCTCCCCATGGAGAAATAGTAGGCCTGATGAAACCCTTATCTAAGAGATATTTTAACTGATCTATCAATTCCTTAAGCTCAACCGGAGCCATTGTTTTATGGTGGAATTAAAATAAGCTGGGTGGCTGGAAGGAGATCTATTCCAAAGACGATTTCCCTGTGAGGAAAAACTCTGGGAAGATCTTAAGGAAACATATCTGGAAATTTATTTGCTACTGAAACTGACTCAAGACTCGTAGTTTTAGAACAAGAGTCCTTGACTCGGATGATATGGTAAATACACCCCTTGGATATCATCTTTCTTGCTCTAAGGTAGGAAGCAAATTGACCTTTTGGTAATGAAGTACTACCTCTCCAATCAATAACTAGTTCATTAGGAAATTAGAACCGAACAACTCTATTTCTATAGTCAACTGAGGCATAACATAAGTGGATCCAATCCATTTCAATAATGACATCAAAATCAGTCAGTTGTAACTCCACAAGATCAACTGAAGTCATTTTTTTAAAATACTGTGAGCGGGAAATTTCTTTATACCCTTCTGGCTATAATAGATTTACCTATTAGGGTAGACACCAAGAAAGGCTCTGCTAATATTTCAGGACTGACACCAAAGTTGAAAGCTATATAAAGAGTCACAAAAAGAAAGTGAAGCTCTGGGGTCTAATAAGACATAAACATGAAGATGAAAAACTTGTAACACACCCGTAATAACATTAGGAGAACTTTAATGATCATGCCAAGTATGGAGATCATACAATCTATTCTGACATTGTCTAGTGGTTGCACTAAAGTAGCACCCTGATGAGTCAAGCAACCTACTGGAGCTGAAGAACGATTGGACTGACCATGCTGACCAGCTCTCAGGTAATCCCTGACCCTGTGGCCTAGCTTACCATAACCAAAACACATATCTCTATCCACTCTACACTCACCTTGATAATTTTTACCATATTTCTTGCAGAGCGTATTAGTACGACCACTGTTTACTCTACCCTAGGACTTAGAGCCTGATACTTTATCCTGACTATCTTGCCTGAACTTAGGCACTGGCACACTACTGAAGATTGATATTGGGATAAAAATTTCTAGAAAAACTGAGAACAGTTAATACATTTGACTTTGGCTTAGAAAAGTTAAAAATACCCATTCTGGTCCTCTTATTCTCTCTTTTTATCCTTAAGATTCTCTTCCTCAATATGCTGAGTATGTACCCTAAGTCTAATAGGTCCATCTCTTTAATCAAAATGGTGGTCCTACACTCCTTGACCATACTATCAGATATACCAGATACAAATTACTCATCCTGGACCCAGAGTTTGCCACCATGGTAGTAGCATACCTCGCTAACTGAGAGAACTTAAGTGAGTATTCCTATACACTCATACTACCCTGCTTCAAATTTATGAACTTCTGAACCTTCACTTCCCTCAACTCTTGTGGAAAGAACCTGTCTAAGAAAGTTGTGGCAAACTCCTCCCCCTCTATAGGCCCTACCTCAAAACCTCTATCGTTCTTTTACTACTTGAACAAGGTGTGAGATACTCCCTACAACTGATATGCAGCCAAATCTGCACTCTCGCTCGAAGTGATGCCTATCATATCTATAACTTTCTTCACCATTTCAAGAAACTCCTAGGATCTTTCTCAGACTCGGTTCCAGAAAACAAAATGGGATTCATACTAGTAAAATCCCAAATCCTTACTACAACTGTATTTGCCACTGGATTGGCTGGGGCAATAAACTTGTTGGTTTTTCTAGGCAGCTATAGAATAGGCTACGGTCGTGAAAGTGGCCCTAAATTTGGTGTGAGAAACATGGTGTTTGGGGGATCTTCCTAAATAGGTGGTGGTTCAGGCTGATCCCCGTTCCTTCTTTCGTTGTTTCTTTTAGGAGGTATATTTAGTAAATGAAATTAGGGATGAGGTAGAAAAGGAGACTCATAGAACCCATGCTCTTTCACACGATATGAATACTGAAAAAAGAGAAACTTTTCTCAAAACATATCGTAGACTAATGTCCATAAGTGTGGTGCACTTTGCACCCATTTACAAGACTCTACTCGATGCGGCTTTTAGACTCCCTAGTACACTTTAAAACATTAGGCTCTAATACCAAGTTTTTCATAACCAGAGGCTACCCTCTAGTCGTGACAATGGTTCTTACAACTATAAGTGACCACAAGCTAACCCATGAGCTGGTACCTACTGTGAACACTAAGCAAAATTATAAAAAACTACATGAAGAAGATAAACTGATAAGATACTATCAAATAAACTATTGAAATACATAAAATATTAGTTTTTAAATATCTGATAAGTACTAAAAATGAAACTATTTTTCTAAAACAACTGATAATAATGAAAACTAAATAATTATCTAACTGACAATCTGAAAACCTCTAAACATCATGAGAAGTTGGTGGGACAAACCCCCAACTAACTTTGACTGACTAAACATAAGGGAATACTGAAATAACTGCAAAACCCCATCATGTCCTCGATGGATGAGGACTCACCACTACTGCTATTGGAATATGCTAAGATGTCTACGAACGGTCGAGAAACTAAGCATCCGAACCTATGTTACAAAATAATATAGCACAAAGGAAAAGTATCTGATTAGTACTTTGAATGTACTGGTATGCGAGATAAGGACTAATTGAAATGTATGATATAACTGAACATGAATGCATGAACGTGTAAAGTATGAGAATGCAAGACAAAGCATATACATATTTCAGAAGTAATCTGTAATCTGATAGATTGAAACCCGTGTAACTGAACAACTAAAAATCTATATGCTTGGTTAAGAAAACCTAAGATGAGATACACTAAATACTGACTAAAACTATGGGAGGTATCATGTAACTGACATACCCCAATCTGAGCAAATCGGGGTCCAACCTATAATCCCAGTTGTAAGGGTGTCAGTACCTTGCCACAGGTACTAACACTAGCTGTGTGGATCTACTGAACTAGTGTGCTAATGGACTAGGGAGTCACTCTCTACTGGCAGGTGTCCTTCAGAGAAATTCAACCCTCTACTGGCAATAAGACCTCTCAAAACCTATGTTGGCTACGTAGTTTTAGAACTAAGAGACTGGTACTAAAGGTCACATCCTCTATTGGTATGTGAGCACCCCATCCCTGGGTTCGCTCAATGCTAAATCCTAATCTCAACTAAACTTATACTGATACTGAACTGAACTAAATTTGACTAAACTCTATTTCTGATAGTGCTCATCATAACTATATGAGTATACTGATAAAACTAGATGGAAAGTTAGAAACTGCAGGAGCTTATTTGTTTGACTACTAAACTTAATTGCTGGCTATACAGACTGAATCATACTAAAATTTTATACTCAACTGGAGTATTTCTTCATCACTTTTGCTAAGAAGTGCTAATAACAGGAAGCAAGGAATCTAGGGCATAATCTAAATAAGATATCTGAGTAAGGAATCTTAATATGGCTATAACTCTGCAACATGGAACATAGGCCTGTAAAACATAAGCTATGATAGAATTACTAGGCCATAGACAATGCAACCACTAACTTTCAAGCTTAGCCACACTTATCAAATACTCCCTCAACTGTACTTTTCCCCTTAAATACCATGCTTATTTGATTCAATTTATTATTATTATATGGGTACAGATAACTATTTCAACCCGTCTGAGATGAACTACGTACTCCCGCCATGTTGAAGCCTAACTCAAAATTACAAGGTGAAATAAACAAAACCGTATTACTAGTCTAAGCCATGAATTTATTACCCCATGCGTGTTTGACAGATCTCATCTCAAGAATAATTCTTTTTACCACTTCAGCAACTACATTCAACCTCTTACTATAGATTCATTAGCGCACAATGCACCCATCCACTTATATACTAACATAACATTCAAGCCTATAATTATAACCACATATGAACATCTGGGCAATCGATCCACCAAAGAATCTTTCTTATATTCTCTAATACCTCTAGCAATAACAACTTCTATGCTTTGTCCCCAACAACACACATAAAATTTCAACTAACCCTTACATATATCAAAAGCTGTACCTTAATATTGCTTCAAACTTATATCCTTACATAGAATAAGCAAAGAAAAATCTTTTCATAATACAGAATATTTAATCTCTCCCATCTAAACCATTGTTCATTACTACTATCTTTCCATAATAAGAGGCCACTAAAAGGTTAGAACATGAGGACCTAAAGCATGAAAGAATACTATGCATAACTTGGAAACTTAATTAAGGCCTGAGGAATAGAATATCAATGTCATAGATTAATCAAAGAGATCTAATCTGAGGACATACATGATGTAATCTGAATTTCACTTATCATTTAGAGTGTAGCATGAGTACCTAGAACTAAACATACTGTAAAGCATAATTACATGAGTCATAAGTTGTATGACTTGAGTTTAGAGTTCATAAATTCATGGAATAGGAGTCGTTCTTCTGAGTTAAGTGGCACTCCTTACCCTAGGAACAAGAAGCATACATGATTTTATGGCAATTACATAAATATGAGATATGATCATGAATTAGAATTATAAGGATTTAGTATATATCATGATAATTGAAGTACAAAAATTATATAGAAAGAAGAATAGGTTGGGCATCTTTCTTCCCTAGTGATGTTTTACAACACACTAGCATCACTACTAGAATTTGAGAGCCTGACTTTGTTCCTTGTTCTATCATCTCCCCCTTAGTTTCAAGCCACCACTCTAAGTTTGTTGATCTCTTTACTAAACTCTAACCTAAATTGAGACCACTATACTCTAGAGTCTGAGATATAACAATACACATAAATAATAAACTCACCCTGAAGGACTACACTTAAAAGAGTAAAACCCACAGCTAGTACTTCATTCTGAGATATAACTCTTAACTTTCTATTGCCCCAATAGTCATCAAACAATAACTTAAACACTTAATAACTTAGAATCTTTAGGATTATCACCATACCCTATGTTCTCACCATCTAGAACTTCAACACTTCTTTCTATTAGCTCAATCATCCAAGTTTTAAACTTTGATTCTAACACTTAACATGGATATTCCTAAACTTTTAATGAACCATACTAACTTCGTTCATAGCCTACTAATATAACACCTCTAAATTTATATTTTTCCCTAAACCATGAGAATTACCATTACACCAATATACCCAACATCATCAACCTTTAACCCATAACTTAGATTGTAAGAACATCATATACTACATAACTAGCATTATTCACACTTAGCAACTCAAGGGTACTATATAAGCACACACACACTGTAAAAACTTAAAAATAATACAATCCCATATTACCCTGGGCACATCTCTTAATCGTACCCATCTATCATACTTAACTTCGAATCATTAAACTTAATTTCTTTCTTACACTATTTCAAGCCTACTAATTCACCCTTCATAAAACTAGACCCATGGATACATAATCTACTAAATCTAGATAAACACTATCCCCACTTAACTGCTATTAAACTTCTAGGTTCATGCTTCTAACTCTAGATCATATGCTGTCATAAGATTCTGAGAAGGAATATAAGGGCACATATAACTTCAGTTCAATGCATAATTTTTCATGATCATGAATGGAATCTTTCATACTTTAGAACATAAATGCACTAGTGGGATACTTTTTGATCCAACATACAATTATATAACTATTTGTGGGGACTATTTAAGAAAACTCTATCAGTAGGAATTTAAGCATCACTATTTCTGTTACATCAAAACTAAGGTAGTGTTGGCATGAATGGATAAAGATGAGAATCTATATAAGTTTCTTATAGAAAATTTCTACAGCATGATCAGAGACATAAAAGAAGGGAAATATTTCCTAAATTCCCTATAACATCTCAAAGAAAAGTACAGCCATCTCCATATCGTTTCACAAGACTATACTAGACACAACTTCATAGACACCCTAGGACACTTGAACCTTGTGCTCTGATACCAAGCTTGTCATGACCCAAGGCTACCCATAGTCGTAACACTGTTCTTAGAACTACAAGTTATCCCAAGCTAATCCATGTACTGGTATGATACTTTAGAAATTGATTTATAATGTATATATAAGCTAATTTGCTGAGCAGAAATATAATCATGAGAAAGTCTGAATAAATGCAATACTAATAAAGTTTACAACTTGATAAATACGAAGAAAGAAATTAAATTACATTCATGACTTTGACTGACTATTTATGAAGCCTCTACTATACTAACTATAGATAGATGGGACATGTCTCCAACTACCACTAATCTACATATGAATAATCAAAATATAACACAGTACATGAACTACAACTAACTGGAGTTCCCGAAATAGAAGAACACATCACCTGTTGGCTAAAAGCTAAGAACTGTTTGATCCTAGTATATGAGCTATATCTGGTACCAAATTATGAAGAATATAGCCATAATAGCATATATATGGTTAGTACAGTGGAATATAAAGGGTATATGGAGACATGCACTAAATCATGAAAATATTTAAAATATACATTAAAACTGAGAACATACATTATTTACTAAAACATATATTTAAAACATGGCTATCCGTGAAAACTTTAAGTCATAGTGAGATTTATAAATCATGACTTAAAAATAATTCAACAAGTTGGGAAGCGGTAAAACATAATAATGTATGTAAATCTCTCATAAAGCTGAACATGCTGTAAAAAAGGCACCGAGGATCACGTATGAATATTGAGCATGAAAACATGAACATGTAAAACTAAGAATGAATGACAAAGCATAAACATGTTCCAAAATAATGGGTAATCTAAATGATTGAATCACTATTATTTGCATAATTCGATAACTGAAATTATTATAATTGAATAATTGATATCTGTACACTTGGTCACCTGAACTGACCTACTCTAAATACTGCACTGAGACTATGGGAGCTATCTATAACCGATATGAGCTATCGGGGTCCAACCTGTGACCCAGTTGGAAGGGTATTGGTACCTTATTAAGGGTACCAACACATGACTGATGATGTGGATCCAAAAGGCTGATGTCCTAAAGGACGAGGATGTCATGACTAACTTACGGGGGACCTCTCATAATCTACGGTGTCATTGTAGGTCTGGAACTTAGGGACTACTACTAATAAATCATGCCTACCTGACAAGGAATTCACCACCCCTTTGTTCACTCGGTGCTAAGTGTTACTCCCAATTGAATGACACTGGTATTATATTAGTTCAATATGATATGGTACTGTACTGATAAATATTCAACATGATATGATAAATCGAGTCTGATAATAAAATCATGATTTGACTAACTTGTTACTTGAAAATGAAAGCATGTAAAACAAATAGGTATTGGGTATTCATAACCCGCCAGCAATGAATGATCATAAAAATACAATAACAATTCTTTATATAGTGGTATGAAATCATTGTTCAAAGATCCAAAACATGAGACAAATGTCTCAGTAAAAGAGTGAAATACATGAACTTAAACATGGGGATGAGTTGAGAGGATATCATGTTTACATGATTAAATACATAAATTTGAAAACTTGACACAGTATTGACCTAAAACGATGTGTGATATTGGAATTTAAATTGTATAGAATCCTAATTCACATTGAAAAGCTAATATTATTGCTTGAATATAAAACTAATGGGAAAACATAGATGAATTTCATGTTTTACATTGAACTTGATCATAAATTAGAGTATAATTCATAATTTAACCAAATAGAGGGTTTTGGGATAATAGGTTAAAGGGACCCATTGATGAATACCCCACATACCTCAATTGGATAATTTCCTGAAGAAATCTTGAAATTGGAATTTGAATCCTTAAGTTCTTGAGAGATGAAACTTGAATTTGGTTCTTGGGAAGAAGGGAAGGGTTTTAAGACATATGCTGGACTTTTTGGGTGTTAGAGGGTGTAAGTAATGTGTTTTAAAACCCCTTAATTCGTTTAAGGATGATTAGAAATGGTTTAGGGGTTTGAAAAGACCTCAACGCTCTTAATTTAAGTCAAAATGGAGCAAATTTTTGCACTTTCCAATTGTTGTGCGGCGTACGCCAAAAGCACATCCGAGGTTGTGTGGCACACGCCAATAGCACACCTCATCCATTGGCTATTTTTAATTGCCATGTGACACATGTCCTTAGCATGGTCATAACTTTTTGTTCGAATTTTGGATTAAGGCAAAATTGACATTGTTGGAAAGCTAATTCAATTATCGACAATTCGGTGGGTCTTGAGTTGAAAAATTATATATATGTAAACAATTAAACATGTTCAAAGCTAACCATATAGAATTAAATAGCAAAATTTGATCAAATCAAAGGATCTTGGCTCAACTTTGCTATAACCAATTCCTACGAACATTTTTTCACCTCATAAGTACTCTTCACACTAGGGTAATGATACTGACACATGTATTCAAATATAAATCATGGGATTAGAGTTTACATATGTAGGAATAATAGTTCATTTTCTAGCTCAAAAATGCAGGGTGTTACAAATAGACTTCTTATGGTATCACATAGTTTACCATTTTTGGTGACTAATAGAGATCTTTTACAACAATGTCCCCAAGATTATATGATCTAAGGTGAATGAGCTGGAATGCATATTCAATGGATCACCTCTACTTTATATCCTCCAAATATAAATGGACAGGCTAAGTCAACCAACAAAGTAGTTCTGCTAAACCTGCAAAAGAGATTGGAGACCTCAAAGGGATTCTACATAGAAAAACTCCCAAGAGTGCTCTAGGCATGTTAGACAACCAGGAATTCAAGGATGAGTGTAAACCTATTTTTTCTAGTATATGGGATTGAGTCCTTGGTCTTAGTAGAGGTAAGGGATCCTAATAATTGTTTTCTAGAAGCAGATCATGACATAAATAATAAAGTAATAAATAAGAAATTAAATATAATAGACATACATCATGAAATAACTCTCATCCAAATAGCAACTAATAAATAAAAAACAGAAAGGTACTAGAACAACTGGACCAATCTTTAATATTTCAATATAGGATTTGGTGCTTTAAAGAGTGTCTCTAAGAACTCGAGATCCAAATTAAGGTAAGCTTGGTGAAGGATAGGAAGAAACCTATAAAAATAGCTATCATAGCCAAAGAGGACTGGTACAAGTTGGTTGGACCTGATGGAAGTCCATTGCAAAACAAATGGAAGTTCAAAAATCTCAAGAGGCTCTACTATTGAAAATAATTGCATTAGTAGAAAAGATCTCCCTTTTACGGCAACATGTTTGACATTCTTTTTTGCGTTGTCTAATTTTTTTCACCCCTAAGAAGAAGGTTTATAATCATAATGTTTTTAATTAGATGAGAACCAAGCATGTAGAAATGAGGGAAAGTGTCTGATTCAAAGACTCAAATGTCTCATAAAAAATATTAACAATAATCATTAGGAGTCTTTACGAGTAATAGACTATGGACTGTTGAGCCATCTTACTTTACATAATAGTGAGCATGATCCTAACCTAAGTTAGTGGTGATGCCAAATCTACACCTCTACTCTGAAGATGATACATTCACTGCTAAATATAGTAACCTAACAAAGGTTGGGGCCGAATCTCAACGGAACACGTGAAATTATGGCTCTAAGATATTGTAATCAACAGACGAAACTGGAAAAGTGAATAGGGGATTTAAGTATCAATGTCGAACTAGTAGCAAATATCATAACTTCTACTAAAAACACATAAGGGGTATTTATAGTACATGAGGAAACCTTAAAACCAAAGCCCTAACGAAATAGGAGAAAAAAGGATTGGTGGCTATATATGGTCACCACGTATGGCCAGCCTCGGGAATATATGGTACAGCGGTCTGCAGGCTGGGCGCATGAAGTGAACACATGTGCCCAGACCAAAATTTCCCGCAGGTTTAGCTCTCGAGATTTTGGACTTCTGACACATGCTTTGCCTAAATGTGGTCCACATGTGCTACATATGCTCCACATGTTGACTTAGCATGTGCCAAAAGTTATTTTTTTTTATCTCTTATTCAATTCCCACACATGTTTTGATAATGAACAATCCAGAAAGTGTTCCAAACATCCATAATTGCTCCCATAAGTAGAAAAAAACACCTTTTCATTTTTTCCATGAACTTAGAATCCAAAACATATTTCCTACAAAAAATACCCAAAAGACATCATATCTAAACAAAACAACCTCAAAAACTTGTATATTTTCCTTGTTTTAAGCATCAAAAGTGCTATATTTCTAAACATATCAACATCTCAACTTAGAATGTTTGTATGTCCTCAAGAAATAAAATAAAACACAACAAAACAAAACTAAACATGACACTTAACTAGGAGAATCTAAGCTATTCAAGGTAGTCATTCAATATTTTAAGCTCAAAACACAATACGCCCTCCAATCTTACTTTTCAAAACCAACTGTGTATAAATATGAAGCACAACAATATGACACAATGGTATCAAGGTATGGCGTTGCATTAACATCAGATAACCACGAATATGTACAAGTTACACTACCCAAAATAAGCAAATAACTAGCAATATGACTCAAGTTCCCTCATAACAAAGATATCACACTCACTCATATAAAATAATATATGTTAATGCAGGGACAGTCAAGAGACACTCACACTCAGAAAAGAAGTTCCAATTCATGTTGATAAAATACCATAGGCTTGCCCTTATTTTCTTTACTTTATCATTCAGACAGTTAAGTTAGGATCACTATAAGACTTTTCTCATCTTGTAATGTAGGATTGGGGGCTGGTATAGTACATATGAAAATATCAAGTGACTAAGCCTATTTTGCACTACACTAACATTGGGGTCATACTATTATACATTTTTCTTTTTATTCCACCCTTATTTCTCCATTTTTATTCTTTATTGCACATCCAGGCTAGGTGTGGTCTTTTATTCTTTCGTTTACATTTTTTTTTCATAATTTTTTTTCTTTTTCAGCTTTTTCTACCACACCCACGCCTACTAACTTTTTCTCTTAGTTTACTCTTCACATACCTACTTTATACTACACACCCCTATGATAGCCTCCCTCAACTCAAGCATTTTTCCTGAGTTGAGGTGCACAATATTAAAGGAAAACCATGGCCAAAATAGGTTCATTGTAACACAATGGAAGGTGAATGGTGAAAACAAAGAAATAGGCTACAAGGATCAAAATAAGGATAAGGGATACTATTTTACACATGGAAGATCATTTATGCTAAAAGTGGACCAAAATAAAAAATGACCTATAATCCTTTCCTAACTGACTATCTTTCATCCTAGGCAAGACTAATCAGGCAAGTTGTGAATTTAACACACAAAGAGAACTAAGTAGCATTTCACACACACATAAATCAAAGTAAATAGTACAACGTACTACTTATATGATTTATGCAATTATTAGCAAAGTGATTATGATGTCCCTAATCCTAATTCCATAAAAAGATCAACAATGTTCACACATATACATTCACACAGTTCTAAAACACAATTCTTAAAGGGGAATCAAAAATCAATCAAAACATGACTACTGCCCTAAATATTCAAAATACTCCTAATTACACAATAACACAACACAATACAAAATAAAACACAATATGACACAAATTATCCTAGACATGTCGATTCTAAAACCATATCGCGACCGACAAAAAAAGAAGCATAACAAAAAAACCCGTGGCGGCTATTTCATACCCCACCCCAACTAAAAAATATGCATTGTCATCAATCCACAAAAATAATATAAAATAAAGGAAAGTGAGAACATACCTAGGATGCACTAAGCATCTGTGTCATGAGAATCCCCAAATAGGAGTATATCCACTGAAGGAGGCCATGGTGATGGTGGTGCACTACGATAAGATGCACCCATACTTAGCTCCACATGTATCTACCTATCAATAAATGCAGTCTCCGTTGAATTATGGGTGGCCCTTTTCAGGACTTGCTCATATGGCCTGTTTGGATTTTACAGGTCCCCCTATTGGCCTCTCTTGGTCCTAACAATAGGGACTATCACATCATCCTCTGTGAGTAAATCAAAGTGTCTGGGACCATGAGGAGGTGATGGATGAACAATTAGAGATAGAAAATTAAAGGGAAAGTTGATTTGTGGCTCACAGTGAGAGAGCGTACCTCTGCTTTAAGTAGGTTCGCTTCCTCCCTAATATCTCTTAGATTTGACATATCAATTCTACTGAATCAGGACGATACTCAACCCTAAAAAGTATCTATTTGTTAGTGTAACTTAGCTTGTAGCTCTAACATAGCATCTCGATGCACAAAATGCAGTCTAGCCTCAGCCATATCTTGTGTAGTCCAGACCTATGGCCAAATCTGCTCATATAATATTACCACCTTGGTCTCAATAATTAGTAGTCGAGTGGAAATCACCTCTATTCTCTCCTTAATACCTGGTATATCTGGCACACTGACCTCTGCAACAATATCCTTATCAATAGTTTCTATCATAGACACCATTCACATATCATTTGGTTGTTGTACTATCATGCATACATTTAACACTATTTACTCATTGTTACATTTGAATGTGATCTTGTACAAGTCCATATCAATCAATACTCGACTAGTTGACAAGAAAGGCCTACCCAAGATAATCAGAGCTTAGGCATCCACTTCACAGTCAAATTATGAAATCTGCCGGATAGGTGAATAATGCCACCCTCACTTCTATGTTCCGCAAAATAGTCACTGGCTTCTTTATAGACAAATCAGCCATCAAAAGCCTTATATGTGTAGGATTTAGTTTTCCTAACCCAAAAACCTTTTATATAAAAAATGGCATTACATTTATTCCTGCTCTCGAGTCACAAAGAACTTGATTAATGTCATAAGTCTCAATAGAACATGGGATGGTGACTGCACCTAGGTCTCTCTTGTTTTATACTAATGGTGCATGAGAATTCATGCAAAACTACTACACTATATCTTGAGCTCTTTTGCAACCCAGTCATCACCGTAATCACTCTCAAAATCATCATCACTACAATTCAAGTTCTCAAACTCAGCTTTAGGTGGCTCATCCACAACAATTATCCTTCTTTGGCTCATTAGCAGCAGGAGAAAAATGCTCATCATGTGGAGAACCACTCCTAGTGTTAATATCCACATAATGAACAAGTGTCAAAGGATTCTACATAGTTTTACTATGAAGGGCACCTGTCTGTCTTTGCGCAAAAGTGCCAGAGAATTTTGTATACTGCCGCTCCAACTAATTAATTGCATTTAAATTTGACTTAACTTTCTAGGTCAATCCTAAAATATCAGCTTCTAGTTCTTTAAGGAAAGTTTCTTGGCTCTCTTGACCCTTTATTCGTTTAGTCAACATTTCTTCTATTCTTGATTTTACATCTCATCTGCCTGGTGGAATGTATTTGTCTCTATCATCATAATAGTTCAAATCTTAATTTCCTTGCCCTTGGGCTTGAAAACCCACCAATTGATAATCCACATATTTTTCCTCCTCTAACACAGACTTATATACCCTAGAAGGTGCACCCTGTGTCCCTGCTTCATCAACCTTTTCAAAATTTATTATTGCAAATTATTTGGAAAACTCACCAATATCAATCCTTACTAGTGAAATCTACTAAGCTATAGCATCTCCAATCACTCTTGGATCGTCGAAAGATCCAATGACACTAGTGTCAGAACCTTTCCCAACCTCCTGGTTTGCCACCCTTGGTTAGTTAATGAGATCTGATCCATAATACTTAAAGATATCTCTCATCATAATCTCATTAAGTCTCCTGCATAGATGGGGTATGCCATTGCTCTAGAACTGATAGTCAAGGCTCTATAGAATATCTCCAACAAGCTTGTCCCTAAAATCTGGTGGTTGGGCACTATGCTAAGCTTCTTCTTGAACTAAAACATTCCCTCATACATAGATTCTTACCGAAGTTACCTAAAATTATAAATCTTGTCCTTGAGATGCAATACTCTTGATGGAGGAAAGAATCTATTCAGTAAGTATCTATAAAACTCATTCCATGTAGTGATAGATCCTCTCGGAAGTTCCTCCAGCCATAAAGTTGCTTCTCCAGTAAGCTAGAAAGAAAATAATCTCAGTCTCAATGACTTCTGATCTACCTCAGGTATGATATATAAAGTGTAGATCCTTGTAAAATTTGCAAGATATATGTTTGTGTCATCTTTAAGCAACCTGCTAAACACACCCTTCAAGTGTAAAAGCTGGATTATAACACTTAAGATATTAAACTTGACATCTGGGGGCAAAATAAGAGGGATAATGGCTCCAGTTTCAGCCAGATCAATGTATCCCAAATATTCTTTATCATCTATATATGGATACACATACTGATATGCTAGGATAACTTGAACACAAGTACCTCTAGCTCTATTTTGATTTCCACTAAGTGCTTCTCGGTGGTTTGCTTCATGTATCTGCTCAGCTAACTCTGCCTCCCTATCTATACGATGAGCTTCTTTTGTTGCCCTTTTTTAATTTCCATATTGATCTAAAATCTCATCAGTCTATCAATCAATAATATACTATACTTCTTCGGGAAGAAGGAGAGGTACATCATTATGAACCCCTACAGGAATATCATCTCTTTTTTATTCCACCATCCTACTAAGTGTTTGTAGGATCCTCTATGGATTTAGATTCACTAGGAGTAAGGGATTGCCTCTACTTTATATGTTAACCATACATCGATGTATGCCCAACTAAGAACAAAAACAAAAAGGAAACCAAAAAATAGTGATAACTTCAATTCACAAATCAACATTGTATTCCCCAACAATGGTGCTAAAATTTGGTGATGCCCAAGATACACCTCCACACTAAAGATGATACGGTCGTTAATAAATATAGTAACCCAACAAAGGTTGGGATTGAATTCTAAGGGAATACATGGAATTGTGGCTATCAATTTTTATAATAAACAAGCAGAACTGGAAAAATAATGGGGGGATTTGAGTATCAATATAGAACAAGTAACAAATATCTACTTTGATTGTCTACAGTCATAGGTGAACACTAAGATTATCTTCCCCTGGCTTCTCAACTTCTTAGGATTATCGTTCTTTGTTGAACCAACTCAATATCATGTATGCAGAATTGATAAGTTATTTACCTTCTACAGTGTTTTGGACGAGCAGAAGGATTTTGCCCTTTAACTTTAGAGTCTCAGGATGTTGCTTTACTAACCCTTATCTTGATCCCAGTTAACTACTACCTTTTGAGTCTCTACTTATTTGATGAAATCTAACCATCTTACTTAGATAATTCCTAGTAGCGTGGATCGATAGTTAAACTCTAAATTATTGTTGTCATTATCCTTTCCTAGTCATTGCTTCACTTTTGGAGTAAGTAGCAATACTCTAGGCGGGATCCTAATGTTTGAAACTACTAAGATAACTATAAAAGTAAAGATAATACAAAGCATGCATAAGTATTGGTTCAAAACAACAATAGCACTTCCCATACTTCATCAATCCGCCAGGTTTTCCATAACTCTAGCTAAGGGTTTTTAGCCTTTCATGCTTGTGAATTAATCAATAACATTCATGATTGAAAGAATAAGACTAAATCACAATAATCATAAGTATGAACCCAAAACAATAACTAAAATCAATACAAAAGAATGCCAAGACCAAAATCGAATCTTGAAATCAAATATGTTTGTGAGTATCAAGGGTGCTTCACTTCTAATAAAAAACAAATAAAGGGTATTTATAGTACATGAGGAAACATTAAAACCAAAGTTTGAATGAGAAAGGAGAAGAAAGGGTCAGTGGCTACATGTAGTCATCACATGCGGTCAGGCCTCGGGTGTATGTGGTACATGCGGCCTGCAGGCTGGGAACATGAAGTGGCCGTATATGCCTAGAGCAAAATTTCCTCCAGGTTTAGCTCTCAGGATTTTGGACTTCTAACACATGCTTTGCCAACATGCGGTCCACATGCGGTACATGCAAGTGCCGAAAGTTATTTTTTTAGGTCTCCTTCAATTTCTGCACATGTTTTGGTCATGAACAATCCAAAAAGTGTCCCAAACATGTATAATTGCTCCCATAAGAAGCCAAAACACCTTTTTTCATCTTTCTAAGAACTTAGCATACAAAACATGATTAACATACCCAAAATGCATCATATCTAACAATACAACCTCAGAAACTTGCATATTTTCCCCATTTTAAGCGTCGTAAGTGCTATATTTCTATAGCACATTAGTTAGCGTATACTATCTAGTAGTACAAGATTTATAAAGCATTCATTGTGATAATATTCTATCATGAATGAAATAAGTCTTCTCTCTTAATTA
>NC_061111.1:76010141-76028121 GCF_002878395.1 Capsicum annuum
ATTAGTTCCTCCCATCATATCTAGAATAGTTTTTTTTATCAAATAAGGTTACATATACTTGTAGATATCAAAAACACAAAATAAACACAAATCAAATTAGAAGACAACTCTAAGATGCCACAACTTTTAGCAATCAAAAAAGTTTCTAAACGAATTATAGAATGGCAATAACAAGAGCGCAAAAGAAAGAGCATAAGGCCTAAGTTTCCTAAAAGTTTGGGGCAAATTCAATAACTCATCCTCGTTGCTCTCCTATAACATATTATCCAAAGATGAGCCAATTTTTATAGGAGCTAGAGAAAGTCAGTTTATGGCTACAATAACTCTACGAGTAGTCTCGATCTCTTTTCTTACTATAGTGGGATTGTATTGGAATTATTCAGTTACTTTCAAACACACTCTCCAGATGCCACCACAATAGAGGGATAAATGATGATACCTCATAGTAGAGCCCCTACCCCTGCTCGCTAAGATAGTAAGTAAGGCTCTAATCTTGTTTTTATTCCAACACAATGCCTCTTTTAATTAGTCAACCTCTTATACTTTGCTTGTAAGGAATTTTACCTTGGTTTTAGTAGAAACAAAAATTAGCAGAAAACACTTTGAGTTGAGTTCGCAAGTTCCCTGCTTCATAACTAGCCTGTTTCACCCTTCTAATAGCTTTTATCCTACCCTACTTAATGATCTTAAGTTTCTCATATTGACTACTAAGTTAATCATGAAGATTGTAGAGGGTCCTTAAAATCCTGAATGTGGTCCTCTAGGATGGCAATCCTCACTTAAAGTTAGGGCCCTTTCGACTTCATCAGATTTTCCTCATCAATGGGATAGGACAACATAGTGGACTTACACTAGTTTCCCTACAGTTTAACATGACAATCATACGAAATACAAAAGGATAAAAAGTAAAAGGGTACTAAAATAAGAGTTATGGGTAAGGCAAATACCTCAGGTAGGCAACGGAGAGCTCAGATAGGCAACAGAGAGCTCGATTGAGAAGATCATAATATTTATTAAGAAATTGATTTCTAAAAACTCTACATAGACTTGTGAAGAGGGATAAGGTAATAATCTCTTCCTTAATCATTATACAATGCGTGGGCCCTAAAAATACCAGGGGATAGAAAGAAGCCTAACTAGTTGAGGAACCATGAAACTAAGGAACCTCTGATAAATATATTGTGTTTGACTTTCTCTTAATTTGCCTCTTTACTTCTCCAACAATTCACTAGGGTTTCTCCGCTCAGGCACCAGGATAGAAAAACCCAATGGACAATAGTTTTTTCGCTCAAGAGCTGATGGTAATTTAACAAGAATACCTTATAATTATGTTGTTGACCAATTACTTTTACTTTACTTTTTATTTAAATAAAGTGACTCACCTTTAGGGATTTTTCTCTATTTGAGGTTCTTAACCTGAGTACCCTTTTCTCTTTCTACAATAGGAGAAGGTACACAAATCCTTCAGAAGAAATAAGGAAGTTAGTCCATTGATCCTCACCTACGCCTATTTTATTCCTTAAATTAAAGATAAGACACATCAATTAATTTGGTGCATAATCAACATATAGAAAAATAACTACCACAGTAAATATAATAACCATGCAGGTCATTTTCTTAGTTTTTTGTATTTCCTGCATTTCTTGCTTTCCCACTTCGGGTAGAGGTCACTTATTACTTACCGAAACTGTCAGTTTGATTATCGGATAGTTTGTTTGGGTTTTAAGTTCATAAACATATTTTGGAGTTAGCATTGTTTAGAAATTTGTATAATATCAAAACTCTTCGAAATGACCTCAGATGAGAATTCTGACTATGTCATCAACACTAAAATATTGATTTTAGGCTTAGGGGACCCTTGGTTTAGGTCCCAAGGATTCCAAACTTATTTTGGTCATTTGGATTTTATGAAAAAATGGAACTATGAGTATGGGCCCTATATTTAGTTGAAACAATCTTGGATGAAACATTTAATGGTTCTATTGAGTCTAGAATGTCAAATTTTGTATGGTAGAATAGTTTATTTACATGAACGAGGTTCCAAAAAAATCTCGAACACTAGATCGGAGTCCATTTAGACTTAGCTATGTCTGCTGTCTGGCATCAGCTCGTGCAACTTCTTAAGCAAACCTTTGGTCTCTTAAGTAGTAGTATTTTTAGCAAGATTAATCCACTTTAGCGGAATAGGCTATTTGGATATGGACTTCTTAGGTGCTTCTTTTTATCTTTAGTGGACGTCGCTTTAGTCGGCAGAAAGCCACTTTAGCAGTCTCCGCCTCTCTTTGCCCGACAGATTAAGAGCGTATTTATTGCTTTAGTTGGTATAACGATACCGACAATGTATACCTTAATGTGTAATGGGTCTACGCACATTCCCATCACCACTTAGGGGAATTTACAGCCCCCTTGGTTCAATTATGCAATAACTCATGAAAGTACGAACCCACAGGATATAATTTAAAATCATAATGCAATAGTTCAAGAATAGTTCAATTCCCACATTTCTCATAACTAAAACCACTTTCACAATATGGGCTTGGGGTCATAACAACTTCAAAAGCCACAAGTTTAGAAAAATCACAATTCCTTAGCTCATTCACCATACCCATGCACCCACAAGTTCAAAAATCATAATTAAAGCATGAATAATCATGTGTAAACCATGGGAAAACATTGTTTAACATCAAGTAATCAAACCCCTCAACCCTTGATTTCAAACAAAAATAAATATCTCATGAACAATATTTTAAAACATATGATTTTTATAAATTAACAATGAGGGAAGAGTAACATGCCTGAAATACCAAGTTTTACGGAAAGATTTCAACCTTGGAGCCCTTAGATGACCTACTTCTTGAAAACCCTAAGTATGTCTGCTTGAGATAATTTGAGAGAGGTTTTAAAGTGTTTTATTATGTTAAGGATGAAAAATAAAACCCTTTAGTGCTTTATGGACATGGGGTATTGATTGGGTGAGAAGGGAATTGTCCAAAGTTACCTCAATTTAAAAACTGAAATTTAGTTGTTAGTGACTATGGGTCACTATACGACTCGTAAGGATACATTAGACTCATCACAAGGAGTCTTAGAAAGACAGAACCACCATGACCCCATATTGGTCTAGCTATAATTCATACCATCGACTCGTAACCACACTTAATAAATAACCACTTCTCTTACTCAAGACAACAACCATTTTATTTGACACATGGGACACCTTACAATAGTGACATAACGACTTATCATGAGTCTTTAAGACTCATAAAGTCAATTAATAATTAAGATAGTGTCTTGGGCTAAACTTTCTTGACACCTTATGACCCATAAGAAGTCTAGACGACTAGTTGTGAGCCACTCGTACTACTCATAGTAGAATACTAAGCCACTTAGTCTGATTTAATTTATGATCGTGTCACTATGACCCATTAAGAATCCCTAAGACTCATTTGGGAAGTTGTGGTCAGGATAGTGAGGATTAAATTTTAGAAATTATTCAAGGACCAAAAACTCAGGGCATTGCATACTTCCCCCTTAGGATTATTCATCCTCGAATGATAGGACAATGCATTTATTAGTATAATTTGACTCCACATACAACTACTCCTACCTTTAACAAAGACAAAAACAAAGATGCCAAGGAAATCACCATATCTTTTACCAAAGTCAATAAACAAATATCTTAAGGAATACACTTACAATAAGTGCGATTATTCTTAAGACAAACAAGAATAGATACTTTGACTTTATTTCCTCCTCGGCTTCCCATATGGATTCCTCAACCTTTCGGTTCCTCCAAAGAAACTTTATCGAAGCCACATTCTTAGTCCTCAATCATGGACTTGATGATCAGAAATCTCAATTGGGATTTCCTTATAAGATAAGGAATTCAAAATACCAAACTTTTCCAAAGGAGAAACTGTCAAAGGATTACCCACACACTTTCTCAACATCAAAATGTGAAACACCGGGTGAATGGAGCTCAAGCTAGAAGGCAACTCCAATTCATATCCAGTATTACCAACCCTCTTCAAAACCAAGTACAGACCGACATAATAGGGAATAAACTTTCCCTTCTTACTAAATAGTATCAGTCCCTTAATGGGGGATAGCTTCAAAAACACCCAATCACTAGCACTGAAGTCTAACTCAATTCGCCTCTTATTCGTGTAGGACTTTTGCTACTTTGTGCGGTCTTAGGTCTATCCATAATCATCTTCACCTTCCCATGGCTTGGTCAACCAAATCAAGGTCAAACAACTTATTCTCACCAACCTCAAACCACCTAATAGAAGACCTACACCTTCTACCATATAAGGCCTCCAATAGGGCCATACTAATGCTAGAGTGACAAATATTGTTGTAGGAAAATTCTATGAGAGGCAAGTGGTCAACCCAACCAATACCAAGATAAAAAAACACAAACCTGTATCATATCTTCCAATGCCTGTATTATCTTTTTGACTTGTCCATCCATCTACTGATGGAAAGTGGTACTAAGGTTACCTTAGACTCTAAGCCTTGCTAGAACAACCTCTAAAAGTGAGATGAGAACTGAGTACCCGATCAGATAAGATAGAAACTGGAGTACCATGCAACTTCATGATCTCCTCAATGAATAACTTGGCATAATCCTGTGAATAAAAATTAGTCGTCACTGGAAAGAAGTGAGCATACTTAGTAATCTTATCCATAATGACCCACATTGAATCAAACTGCTGCTGAAACCACGGAAGACTGGGAACAAAATTCATATTAATTATCTCCCACTTCTATACCGATAGCTCAATCTCTTGAGTCAATCCACTTGGTCTCAAGTGCTCCACTATCACTTTTTGGCACACAATGCACTTTGCCATAAAATTAGCCACATGCCACTTTATGTAATTCCACTAAAAAATCTCTTGAAGATGAACATACATTATGGTTTAACTAGGTGAATAGTATATAGTGACTCATGAGCTTCGACCAAAATTTTTCTTAGCAACCTATCAACATTGGTAACACATAATCTGCCTTGGTAACTCAAGATCCCATCACCACCAATCTCTAAAATCACCACCTTCTACTTACCTACCTCCTTCTTAATTTGTGTCAAAATAAGATCTAACACTTGTTTCTCATTCACCTCAGCCCCAAGAGACAACCTTGCCACATCTTGAATAATCACATCACCATCCTCAGAATCGAAGAGACAGACTCCCAAATTATCCAAATGGTGAATATCCTTCACCAATTCCTACTTCTCTTCATCCACATATCATAAGATTTCTATGGATAACCTGCAAAGAGCATCAACATCCATATTAGATTTACCTGTGTAATAGTGAAGACTTATGTCATAGTCTTTGAGTGGCTCAAGCAAACTCCTTTGCTTGAGGTTTAGCTTCTTTTGAGTGAACATGTATTGCAGGCTTCTATAATCAAAATAAATATCAACTGAGATCCTATACAAATAATGTTGCCAGATCTATAATGCAGACACCACGGCTAATAATTCTAAATCATGGGTTGAATAATTTTTTTTGGAACTTTCAACTATTTGGAAGAATATGAAACCATCTTGCCATGTTGTATTAACATAAAACCCAGACCTACCCGGAATGCATCACAATTGACAACAAAACCATAGTACCTTTAGGTAGAGTCATGACCAAAGTTGAAATCAATTTTTCCATCAATTTCTTAAAAATACCATCGCAAGTATTAGGCCACAAAAATTTCAAATTCTTTTAGGTCAAATTAGTGAATGTGGCAACAATAAAAGAGAAACTCTCTACAAACCTTTTATAAGAATTGGCTAAACCCAAGAAGCTTCGAATATCGAAAGAAGTCATGGATCTAGGCAACTTATTAACCGCTATAACCTTCTGTGGATCTATTATGATCTCTTTACTAGATATAATATGTCCTAGATAAGTCACAACATTTAGCTAGAACTCACACTTAGAAAATTATGCATACAACCGCTTCTCTTTCAAGGTTTGAAACATAAGGCAGAGGTGATCGATATGATCTACCTCGCTCTTAGAGTATACCAAAATATCATTCATAAAGACAATCACAATCAAATCCAAAATATGATGAAAATCTTAATTCATAAGGTCCATAAATGTTGCTGGTGCATTGGTTAAACCAAAGGACATCATTAAAAACTCAAAATGACTATACGGAGTTCGGAAGGTAGTCTTAGGGATATCCACCTCCCTAATCTTCAATTGATAGCAACCCAACCAAAGATCAATCTTAGAAAAGAACTTACCATCGTAAAGATGATCGAACAAATCATTAATCCTTGAAAGCAAATTGTTATTCTTCACGGTCCCCTTATTCAATTCACAGTGATTAATACACATTCAAAGGGAAGAATTCTTCTTACACACAAAAAGAATAGGAGCACCCTATAGAGACATATTAAGAAAAATAAAAACCTTATTCAAAAGATCTTTCAATTTCTCCTTGAGTTCTTTCAACTCACCCGAAGCCATTTTGCAAGGAGGAATAGAGATAGGACGAGTGTCCGAAAGAAGATCAATCCCAAAATCAATTTTCATATCGAGAGAAATACCAAAAAGATTATTAGGATACACCTCAAGAAATTCACAGACCACAGGGGCAGTCTGCAATGAAGTACCTTCAGATCTAGTATCTCAAACATCTATTAAGTGATAGAGGCACCCTTTAGAAACCAATTTCCAAGCTTTAAGACATGAAACAAACCTTCCCTTAGGTACTAAGGAAGTACCTTCCCATTCAATGACCAGCTAATTAGAGAAGTGGAAACTGACCCTTCGGGTCTGACAATCAAGAGATGCATAACACGAATACAACCAATCCATCCCTAAAATCACATCAAAGTCTAACATATCCAACTCTATTATATCCACCAAGGGATCCTTACCATGGACAGACATCATACACCCCCTATAGAACCTTTTATCTAAAATGGAGTCACCTACAGGGATGGACTTAGAAAAAAGATTAAAAATACACTCAGGACCAAAATCAAAATGAATAACCATATAAGGGGTCACATAAGAGAGGATAGACCCAGGATCAAGTAGATAATACACAACATAAGAGAAGATTCTAAGCATATCAGTAACAATATCGAGGGACACTAAGAGAAGAGTCTAAGCATATCAGTAACAACAGTGGGGGACACCTCAGAATCTTAGCAAGTGGAAAAAGCATACAAATGGTTCCAGCTAGTGCCGGAGCCAAAAATTGAAGTAGCACCTTTTGGTGCAGGAGCTGATGAAATAGAAATAGGAAACTTATTTGACCTAGAAAAAACCTTAGAAGGGCAATACCTTTGCATATGATCAATCTAACCACATTTAAAGCACTTATTCCTCCCTTCTTTACAAACACCAAGATGCACCTGACCACAGAATCTACAAGAAAGAAACAATGGAGCTGACTGAGCCCTTTTAGCCTAAGGCTAATCTCCTAGTGCTCTAAACCCACTATTATATTGAGATTGACGCTTACTCGATGGCTTTGGATAAGGAGCACTAGTCGTAGAATAGGAACCAAAATTGCCCTACTTTTTCTTAGACCACTTTTCATTATCTTACCACTCTAATGTTGACCTCTACTATGACTCAAGTATCAAAACTTCTTATTCTTCCTTTAACTCATCTTTGCTTGGTTCTTGTTTTCTTCTTCCACTTATTGTATATACACCATAAGTCTAGAGATGCCCATATCCTTGTTCAGCAAGATAGCCTTGATCTATAAGATCAATTAATGGGATAGCCCAAGAGGCAAACTTCTTTATTCTACCTCCTATGCTAGACACCAATTATGGAGCATAAAACAACAATTGATGAAACTTCAAGGCATACTCCTTCACTGACATCCTGCCTTTCTTAAAATTCATGAACTCTTCTCCCTTCACCTCTCTCAACTCCTAAGAAAAGAAGTAATCAAGAAAAGTATTAGAGAATTTGTCCCCCAAAGCATATAAGTAGCGAATTCTACACCCTCCAAATTAGTAGCATGCACCACGTGGAAGATTTTTTCCATCTTATCAATGAAAGTTTAAGGATCCTTCTCAACTTTAGAACCAGTGAAAGTATAAGAACTCAACCTTATAAATTGGCCAACTTTGGTGGCCTCAGATATTGGAGCAACAGAAGTAACACACTTAAAATGGGAGGCCACGAACTGCATAAGCAAATAAATCAACAAGAAAAACTTAGCATTAGACACGCCATCCTTGTGTGCCTGAGTAGGGATAAGGGTAACCGATGGATTTCCATCAAGGCAATCAGAAGCAGTGACCCTAGAACGAGTCTCAACTCCAGGAGTTGAATGATCTCTATCTATATTTTCCTTAGGTAGGATAAAAGGATTTCCATGAGCATTAGATATTTTGGGAGGCATGATCTGAAACATTCCAAAATGCCTTGTAGCATCTCCCTTATAAATATGGCATGCTACACACCTATAAATGAGACTCTACTTGATACGGCTTTGTTGGACACCCAATTATACCAAACTTAGGCTGTGATACCATATTTTTTCATGACCCAAACCAGGGCCTGTATGACAGGTATCTTAAGTCCCACATGGACCAGAGATCACCCCCATCACCTAACTAAACTAAATACAACAACCACCAAGGTCAGATGAATTCCAAACATATAATAAAATAATATGCAATAAGATTAAGGAAATTTAAAACATGTCTATAACCAATGATCGGTGATCATCCAAATAATTGACCAACATCACCCAATATCCTTAGTAATCCTAATAAAGTCTTCTAAAAAAGAACCAAATATAGTCTTAGTCGATACATGTCCCCAACTCTAAAAAATAATAATAAGAATGAAAATGATAATACTGATTATAATTAAAGTAACTATCAACTCAAATCTAGAAATAAAAGCGGTGAAATGCTTAAGCCTTCTAGGGGAGTAAGCTCACGACTTCACCACAATGCAACGAACCGAGCCAAGTGACCTAACTCTGTGTGGGAGAAATAAAAGTAGCTTTGGTGCCTGCATCGCATGGGGATACAACATTCAGAAATAGTTAGTACGGTGAACACTAGCATGTAACTCAAGGATAAAGATAACATAACTCCATGACACCAGTTCAAAATCAATTAAAAATAATGAACATAATCAAATGCATATACATATGTATATATATATATGTATACATCACATGTCGGGATAGGGAACAAGGTTTAGCATGCCCTTTAATACTTTAGACTGGATTGTGCAGCTCAATCATCATAAATTATGAAGGCACCCATGGGATATATGGGCCCAGCTCTCCCCAGCTGGTAGGGACCTAGTACGTGTAGATGGACGAACCAGAAGGTATATATATGAACTATGGGGGACTCGAATCTCTCGATATATTAAGGTGACACAATCACCAAATCATGTAATATAATATGGGTGACTCAAACCTTCTAATCATATAATAATAATTTTAATAAGGGGGACTCAAACCTCCCTGTCATAGACACCCCTGTGTTGGTAATTACGGTTTCCACTATTGATCTCTCAAGACCTCCACTTTTATGACTCAGTTACACAATCCTCATTAAAGCCCAATTAAAACAAGTATCACACATCCCATTCATTAAACCACATTACACATTAAGGCATACATTATCGATATCATACCAACTACACGTGCAAGGTAACATCAACATGCTAAAATAATCTCATCACTTGGGGGAATTTACAACCCCTTGGTTCAATTATGCAATAACTCATGACAGAAGCACGGACCCATATGGTTTAATTTAAAATCATAATGCAATATTTCAAGAAGAGTTTAATTCCCATATTTCTCATAACTAAAGCAACTTTCACACTATGGAGTTGGGGTCATAACCACTTCAAAAGTCACAAGTTTGGGAAAATCACAATTCTCTAGTTTATTCACCATACCCATGCACCCAAAATTTCAAAAATTATTATTAAAGCATGAATACTCATGTGTAAACCATGAAAAAACATTGTTCAACAACAACCAATCAAAAACCTCAACCCTTGATTTGAAACTGATATAAATACCTTATGAACAATACATTAAAACATATGATTTTTATAAATTAACAATAAAGGATGATAAGCAGGCCTGAAATACTAAGTTTCATGGAAGAATTTCAACCTAGAGCCCTTGGATCGCCTACTTCTTGGAAACCCTAAGTATGGATACTTGAGAGAATTTAAAAGAGATTTTGAAGGGTTTAAGTATGTTAAGGATAAATATAACTCGCTTAAGTAATTTATGGATGTGTGGTTTTAATTTGGTGATAAGGAAGTTGTCCAAAGTGCCCTCAATTTAATAACTAAAATTTAGTTGTCAGTTACTACGCTTCACTATACGACTTGTAAGGATATATTAATGTGCTATAGAAATATAGCACTTTCGATACTTAAAAGCAAGAAAAAATGCAAGTTTCAGAGGTTGTTTTGTTAGATATGATGCATTTTGGGTGTGTTTTGCAGGAAATCATATTTTGGATGCTAAGTTTGTAAATAAAATAAAAAAGTATTTTTGGCTACTTATGGTAATAATTATGGATGTTTGGGACACTTTTAGGATTTATCTTGATCAAAGCATATGCGGGAATTGAAGATGAGCTTTGAAAATCACTTTTGACACTTGCTAAGTCAACATGAAGACTACATGTAGTATATGTAGACCGCATGTAGGCTACATACACCCAAGGACAGGGCCCATGTAGGGACCACAAGTAGCCGCTGACCCCTTTTTCTCTTATGTTGTTTGGTCCTTTATTTTGGGTTTCCTCATGTAGTATAAATTCCCCTTATTTGTTTTTAGTAGAAGTTACACACTCTTGATACTTACAAACATATATTGATTTTTGAAATTCGATTTCAGTCTTGGAATTCTCTTATATTGATTTTAATTAATTTATTTAGTTATGGTTTTGGGGTTTTACTTATGAGTGTTGTGATTTCTTCATATGCTTTCAATCATGAATGTTGTTGATTAAATTCGCAAGCATGAGAGGATAAAAACCCTTAGCTAGGTTTGTGGAAACCCTGGTGGATTTAATATAGAAGTGGAAGTGCTATTGTTGTTCGGAATTGATACATATGCATAAATTGTATTATCTTCACTTTAACAATTTTCTTAGCGGTTGAAAATATTAGGGTCCCACCTAGAGTATTGCTACTCACTCCAAAAGAGGAGTAGTGACTAGGAAATGATAATAACAAAAGTAATTTAGTATTTAATTGTTGGTCTACGCCACTAAGTTTTATCTAAGTAAGATGATTTGGTTTCATCTAATAACTAAAGATGCGAAAGGTAATAGTTATCTGGGATCAAGATAAGGATTGGTAAGGTGACATCCTAAGACTCAAAAGTGAAAGGGTGAACTTCTTCAACTCGCTCAAAAGACTATAGAAGGTGCATAACTTATTGATTCTACATGCAAGGTATCGGGTTGGTTCAATAAATCAGGATAAGCCTATGGAGTTGAGAAGCCATGGGAACACAATCCTAGTGTTCAGCTACAACTTAATACAACTGAAGTTGATATTTATTTCTAGTTAGACAATGATACGCAAAACCCCCATTTAATTTTTGAGTTCATCCTATTGATTAAAATAGTTGAGAGTCATGATGCCTAGAATTACACTAGGATTCATCCCCAACCTTTGTTGGGTTACTATATTTGGCAACAACCTTATCATCTTCAGAGTGGAGGTGTAGCTTGGACATCACCAAATTTTAAGGCCACTATCGAGGTATACAGTATTGATTTATGAATTGAAGTTGTTGTAGCTTTCAGGTTTTCTTATTGGTTTTGTTCTTATTTGGGCATACGCCAGTGTATGCCCAACATAAGGAGTAGAGTTAATCCCTTACTCTCTGCAAATTTAAATTTAGAATGGATCCTACAAACATTGAGTAGGATGATAGAACAAAAAGAGATAATATTTTTGAAAGGGTTCGTGATGATATACCTCCCCTACACCCAAAGGATTATAGGGTATCATTGACTCACAAACTATTGAACTTTTAGTTCAAGCTGAAAATAAGCGTAGGGAAAAAAAAGAAGCTCAGCAGGTAGATAGGGAGGTAGAGCTAGTTGAGCAAAGACAAGAAGAAAATGATGTGTTGTAGTAATGTAACACTTTTGATGCTTAAGATGAGGAAAATATGCAAGTTTCTTAGGCTATTTTGTTAGATTTGATTTGTTTTGGGTACGTTTTGCAGGAGGCCATGTTTTGGATGTTAAGATCATGAAAAAGGTGAAAAAGGTGTTTTGGCTGCTTTTTGGAGAAATTATAGATGTGTGGGATATTTTCTAGATTATTCATGATCAAAGCATATTCGAAAATCAAAGAAGAGCTAAAAAACGAACTCCCGACACTTACTATATCAACATGTGGACCACAAGAAGGACTTATGGACCATGGGTAATTGTAATAAGTCCCAGAAGTCAAAAATATCGAGAGCTGAACTTGTAGGATTTTTTCATCTGCTACCTCTGGCCAGTACTTATGACCAGTGTTAGGATTATAGGTACTACCTATGCCCAGGGCCATTTTGCGGGTACAGTTCAAATGTGGCCACCAACCCTATTTTCTCCTATTTCTTTTGGGCTTTGGTTTTATGGTTTTTCATATACTATAAATACCCATTATTTACTTTTTATTAGGATTTACACACTTTTGATACTTACAAATATATTTTGATTCCAAGATCCAATTTTGATATTGGGATTCACATGTATTAACTTCAGTTGATTAATTTAATTTTGATTGTTGGTTTTTACACTTATTATTATTATGATTTCATATATACTTAATAGTATGAATGTTATTGATTTCTTCACAATCATGAGCAGCTAAAACCCATAGCTAAGGTTGTGTAAACCCTAGCAGATTGAAAAAGTAGGGGAAGTATGATTGTTGATCTGAAATAATACCCATGGCATGCATTGATTTATCTTCATTATGCTAGATTTTTAATGGGTGCACACATTAGGATCCCGCCTAGATATTTCTACTTAATCCAAAAGAGGAGTAGTGACTACGAAACGATAAAGACAATGGTAATTTGGAGTTTAATTGTTGATCCAAGATTCTAGGTCATATGATAGAGGTTAGTAAGGCATCATCCGAAGATCAAAAAAGTAAAGGGTGAAATCCCTAAACTCGTCCAAAAGACCATAGAAGGTACATAACTTATTGATTCTATATGCAAGGTATGGGTTGGTTCAACAACACAAGATAAGCCTACAAAGTTGAGAATCTAGGGGGAAATCAATCCTAGTGTTCAACTATGATTGTTTACAATGAAATTTAATACAACTACTTGCTCGAGATTACTACACAAATAACCCTCCCCATTTACTTTTCTTATTCTGCACGTTGACTTCAACTGCTGAAATTCACAAAGCCATGTGTTCCCTTAGGATTTGACCCCAACCTTTGTAGAGTTAATATATTTTGATAGAAACCATGTCATCATCTAATAGGAGGTGTGTTTTAGATGTCATCAAAATTTTGGCGCCGTTGCCTGGGAACACGGTGTTAATTTATGATTTAAAGTTGTTATAATTTTTGAGTTGTTTTTTGTTTTTGTTCTTAGTTGGGAATACACTGGTGTATGCCTAGTACACAGAGTAGAGGAAATATCTTAATACCAGTGAATCCAAATGCATAGAGGATCCTACAAACACCTAGTAGGATACCTGGGTAGAAGAGAGATAAACCTCCTGAAGGGGTTCATGATGTTGTACCTTCCCCTCTTCTCGATGGAGTACAGGATATTGTTGATTGATAGACAGGTAAGATGATAGCTCAAGTTGAAAAAAATAGGAGGACAATTAAAGAAGCTCAAAGGGTAGCTAGAGAGGAAGAACTAACTAGCTAGAGACAAGCAGCAGATCGTTGAGCAGGACTCGGTGGGAATCAGAACATAGCTAAAAGTGTCTATGTTCAAGTAATACTAGAATATCAATATGTGTATCCATATATAGGTAAACAAAAAGATTTCGGATATGTTGAGCTGATAGAGATTAGAGCCACCATTTCTCCTATTTTACCCCCAGGCATCATGTTTGACATAACAAGAGCAATGATCCAACTTTTAAATGTGAAGGGTGTGTTTGTAGGTCTGCCTATAGATTATGAAAATTTGCTTATTTCCAATTTCCTTTGGATCCACAGTTCATATAAAAATCAGGGGTGAATTAGAAAACACTTAAACTGAGGCTTTTCCCCATTTACTAATAGGAGAATCATATTTACGGTTAGGGGAACTGCCAAAAGGCTTTATCATTACATGGAATGGGTTGCAGGAAATTCTTGAATAGGTTCTTTCCCTCGTCTAGGATGTTGCAGCTTAAGGATAAGATCTATTATTTCAAGTATCTGCAGTCAGAGTCTATGTACGAAGCATAGTTCAGGTTTAAGAAGAAGCTGAGTATGGTGACAAACCATCAGTTCTAGGGATGAGCTTACCAAATATATTCTACAAATACTTGACCATTAGTTCCTGAGCCATAACAAACACTGTATTTGGAGGAGCTTTTAAGAGACTACATTGGAAGGTAGCTTCAAATATATTAGATTAAATTTTACTCACTAACCGAAGGTGGTAGACTCAGGAGGCTGAGAGGGGATCTGACACATATGCTATTGTTGACTCCTATTACTAGAGAGTAGCTGATGATTCTATAGAGCAAGAGATTACATTAGTAAGGACTGATCTAGGGGTACAAGAAAAGAAGCTTGTAGTGGAAAATTTTGAGAAAATGAGTGCAGTAGCAGCAAAGAAGTTAGCTTTTGAAGCATACGAGTTAGAAATTGAGGAGGAAGCTAATTATCTGGATTGTCAAATGGTGGGTTTCTGAGCCCAAGGCCTAGGGAACCAAATTCAGAACTTCTATGGAAGATACATAGATCATAGTAGTAAGTGAGATAGTGATTGGAGAAAAAAGGATGAATATAAAGAGAAGAGAGATAGGTACATACCGCTTGGTAGATGAGATACAAAATCCAGAATAAAAGAAATCTAGATAAGCTGGTAAAGCGTAAAGAAAATTAGGATATCATCCTTAAAGAGAGTAAGGCAGACATTTTAGGATTGACCTAGAAGGTTGAGTCACATTCCACTACTATCAAGTAGTTGGAGCACTAATTTAGGCAGATCCAAGAAACTCTGAACCAAAAGCATATGGGTAACCTTCTGAGCCACACAATGTAAAATCTAAAAATAATAGTTATGTACTTACTACGGTGTTTTTAGTTTATCCCATTTGCTTTCTGGTAAGCAATTATATCTACATAAATTAGCTTCTGCTCCTGTATCTATCATAGGCGTATAATATCTACTGTAATATCCTTCTACTACTATCTTCATTAATACATGTATCTTCATTTCATGTTAGGGCTCTTTTTAAGAATAACTTTTCTTGGTTAATTGTGTATAATACCGAATCTATTAATCTATTATATACCTATTAAATCCGCACACCCCCCTCCAAATGGTATCAGAGCACAGTAATTTAAAAGGTACAGAAGAGATATATATTAGAATAGTTAGAATAGTTAGAATAGAATTAAAATTCGATTTTAAGTTAAAAGATTTACCTACAAAAATATTAAATTAATTATGCGAAGACCATTTAAAAATAGAGAAGTTTTTAGAAAAATTAAAGAATCATTAATTAGTAATTATTCAGAATATATAAGTCTAAATAAAACAAAAGAAAATCCACAAAAACTAGCCTATTTAATTACATTAATATCTAGTATTGAATCAAAATTAATAACACATTTAAAGTCCAGAAGAATGAAACATATACCGCCTAATTATAATAAAATTAGATTTAGATATCCACCAAGATATTATAAACATAATTTAAAATGAATAAAATACAACAATATAAAGAATTAAAACAAATTATCTCTGAAAAACGTAAAGAATTAAAAATAAGAATAGAAAGACTAAATTATAATATATTTGCCGGAGTAAGTAAAAATTCAATAAATACACAAAAAGATGAAATATCAAAATTAGAATCACAAATAGATAGCTTAGAATATATATATCAACATGAACTATTCACAATAAAATGAACAAAGAAGAATTTATAATAGATGAAAAAATATATGAAAACTACGAAGGATCAAAAATAAAAATAGTATTTTCTAATCTAGGACGAAGATATAAGAAAATAGGTGAACATTTATATTTAATGTTAGAAAAAGAAGAGTTAAAATTAGAAGATAAATTAACAGCAATGGTAAGAATAGAAAAAGAAAATGAAGAGATAGATAGAAAAAAAGAAATAGAAAAAATAAAACAACAAACTACGGAAGAAATACGAAAAATAGAAGAAACCAAAAATAATAGAATTGCTGAATTAGAAAAAGAACTACAAATGTTAAAAGAACTATATGAACAAAGACAAAAAGAAAAAGAAGAAAAAGATAGAGAACAGAAATTACTAAACGAGATAAGTCAATTTAAGGAAAAATTAGAAATAAAAAACGAAGAATTAGAAATAAATAATATAGATATTGAAGAAACAGATAATTATGATTCCGAAGATAGTGAAACATATACAGAAATATTAACAAATACAAAAAATTTAGAAATTAATGAAGAACAAAATATTGATGAGGAAAACTTAGAAAACACCCAAACAGAAATAAATACTCTTGATAAAAAAGAAAATGAAAATATAAACCCTAAAACAACAGAAATAAGAAAACCTATATATTATAAGAATAAGTTTAAAAAATATAATGAATATGATAAATGGATACCAAAACAAATAGTAAATAAAAATTATAACTTTTTAGATCTAGACTGTGTAATAGATACAGAAAAAACAATACAATTATGGATAGGATATATGACAAAACAATTATTAGATAATAATATAAATATAACAGATGCACCGGAATATATAGAAAAAACACTAATAGGATCAGCAAAACTATGGTTTGCAAATCTAACCGAAAATAGCAAAAAAGTATTAAGAACTAATAAACCTATAGAAGGAACATCATCGACAACAACTAAACTAACACCTATAGAATTATTAAAAAAATATGAAACAGCTATAAAAGATGAATTTGGTAGTACGACAACAATCGAAGAAGAACAAAATGAAGAAAAAGATACAAATAGAAATTTAATGTTAAAATTAGCAATATGTAATATGTGCTATATAGATGAATATACTTGCGCATTTAAAGAATATTATTACAAAGGAGCATATAGTATAGAAGAAAGTAAAGAAATAAGAAAATTATATTTTAATAAATTACCCGAACCATTTAGTTCAAAAATAATAAAAAGTTGGGAAGAAGCAAAAATAGTAGATACGTTAGGAGCAAGAATAAAATATTTACAACAATGGTATAGAAACTTATGTGAAAAATATAGAGAAGAATTAAAAATGGAAAAAACATTAATAAGAAATTTAGCTTGTTGCAAAAATAAAATAGCACCCCAATTTGGATGCGAAGAAAGATATTATAAGAAAAGAAAAAGACATAAGAAATATAAGAAATATAAAAAATCAAAATATAAATATAAGAAACCAAGAAAAAGATATTATATAAAAAATTATAAACATAAGAGACCATATAGAAAAAAGAAATCTATAAAAGAATGTACTTGTTATAATTGTGGAAAGTTAGGACATTTAGCTAGAGATTGTAAATTACCTAAACACCCAAAAAATAAACAAATATCAGAAATAAAAATAGAAAATACCGAATACATGCAGATAGATTATATAGATTATGAATTAGAAAGTGAAGATAGTATATATGAAATCTCAGAAAACGAAACAGATAATGAAAAAGATAGCGAAATCGATGAATTAAATGACTGAAGAAGATATAAAAATCATAACAAAGGAAGAATATTTAAATGATGAAGGAACGGAACAAAAAATAATATTTGACAGTAATATATTTGATGAAATAAAAGGAAAAGAATT